>NW_027226238.1:0-22764 GCF_022539635.2 Chironomus tepperi
AATGGAGAATCGAGATGTGAGATACCTTCATGTTTGAATCTTTACAAGGCTTATCATCAACGTCAGTATATCAAGAGTTCAGACTGTTTATTTCACACGTTTCGTTTCATTTTGTGTGATATTCGACAGACCATGTCAGGAATACATATATATATACACATTCACGACCTTACTTATCACCTCAATATCATTATTTCATGTCACATTTCCTTCATGCTTCTCTCACATTTTTTTTTTGTTTGTGGATGCTAAGATCATAAATTACAACATCAATATTTCACAAATCATTACGAAATGGAATAAGAAGCGATGAATAAAGAATCGCAACTTTAACAACAAAAATTTATCGATTTTCCATTAAGTATGGAATTGAGGTGAAAAGAAATGTTTGATGGATGGGGGACAGTTGACTTGTGACGTCACTGGGTTGGGAAGGTGTGGATGGTAATCAGCTGCATTTTTGTTCATCATCAAGCTGATTTACCTTATTTGCTGGCTGTACAAATCAGAGTTGCAGAATAGGTGTTTGTAACATGCAAAAACCATACAAATTCCTACAAAACCAGGTAAAAACCGTACAAATTCTTGATAATTTATATTGTTTTTTCCTACAAAACTATACAAATTATCAAGAATTTGTACGGTTTTTGCCTGTTTTCATACAAAACCATACAAATTATCAAGAATTTGTATGGTTTTTGCCTGTTTTCTCACAAAACCATACAAATTATCAGCATTTATGAAGAAGTTTTTTGTCGTTGGGGTACGCATCTCCGTTTTGCAACTTGTACAAATCAACTACGATCCATGGCCTACCTCCAGTTGACGCCTAAAGCTGACACTCTGTCGGCAACCATGCCAGTCACAATATTGACTGACATCACTTCCAATTGACCCCAAATCCATATAAACATGACGGCAAACTGTCGTTATTTATTTAACTTTAGTTTACACTCATTTTACCGTTTCTTTTGTGCCTTTATTCATTCATTTACGTCTCTGTCCTCTTCTTTACCCCCCGAAAATTCCTTCATAAGTGAAATATTGAATGAATGTCAAACATGTGTTGATCATTCTTTTCATGTAAATATGTCAAATAGTCAAATTTAGTGCAATCGAGTAACATAATATTGTTTTTGTATTGAGTATTTTTTTCTGTTTGATGTTTTTAGACCTAGACTTTTGTGTGTGTTTATTTATGTGGCGTCGAGACTATGGATGAATGCAGTATGAGTGAGATATTTATTGATATATTAATTAATGACCGGAAAGCGTATTTTGTGAATAGAAATTGATTTTGATAATTGGGTGCAATTGGTTCATCAACATAGATGTTGATTTAGTTATTCGGCAGTTTATTGTGGATGCTTTAATGAATTTGGAGCATTAGTGGTTAAATTTGTAGCAAAATAAGAAGTTTGACCTGAATTTGGAGCAATTATTGCAATGATTTAGAATAATTTGTCTTTAAGCAATTTAACCGATTTGAAAATATTTGAATTAGCAAAAAGTTTTGCAGGGGAAAATCAACACTGAAAATTCTCCACTTGTAAAGTTTTTTGGCATTTTCTAGCTCAAAACTCATTCATTAAGGTTCATTTATATCTCAAATTGTTCAAAAAAGTGGCAAGAGTTGAAAAGCAATCAATTTAGTACCAAAATTCATCATATTTCCTAACAAAATGAACATTTATCATGAATTCCCCTCCCAAAAAGATCACATAACCTCCAAGTCAACCCATTATGAATACATACAACCATATTTTACCCAAAAATGCTTAAAAACCTATTAAAAGTAAGCACAAAGCTATAACCAGAATGTCAGCACATAACATGACCAAATTGTGCTGAGTCTATGTGTAATTATATTACAATGAAAGAAGTTCTTTTTTTGAAATCGCCCCCCAAAAAGGGATGAAAATTGAGGAAAATGGCCAGAACTATAAAAAGAATGTTAAAAAAATTGTTTAACCTGGAAATAATGGAAAATGATGATTCAGCAAATCTGAAAATAATTTTTTTTTACATCCCTCTCCATTTTTTAAGTACATATGTGAAGACATAGCAGTGATTCGCAAAAAAAAAATATAAATCCCCTCCAAGCTTCTTCTCATTATTGGATTCTGTTCTGTAATGATAACAGTTTTTTGTTTCAAATAGCACAAAAACAGGAAGGTCAATTTGCCTGAAATTTGATACTTTTTTTTTGTTGGTATGTGTCACTCAACATTTGTGTTTCATCCCCTAAATGCTAGATACAGAGCCTTCTTACAGAAATAATGAGATAAATGAAAGAAGAGTCTCTTGGCTATTTTCATGTTGCTTGTTTAAAATGACAAATTTAGAAATTGTTGAGATGACAGGTGGAGTGTTGCTATGGGCGATAATGCTGTAAGTGCATGAAATGGAAATGGATAAATTTGAGTAGGATTTGGGATTTTTTTGAGGTACTTATTCATTTATTTTGCTGTATTTGATGCGCAAAAGTTTGAAATTTTGTTGAGTAGGCTTAAAAGGTGGATTGGATCTTAATTTTGAAGTTTCAGAAGTGATTCTCATTGTTAAGCACTAAAGCGTACTCAATTCACTGTCGTGTGTTCGATCAGCACACATGTGTTGCCTCAGTGTTGCCACCATGACAACGAAGCGACATTATACTTAAAACAATGTGACAGTCACTTGGCGAATACAACCAAAGATTGAGAATTGAACCCAAATCCTCAGAAATGGACAATATAATCATTTTCAGTCTGTGTCTAGCCACTCGACCACGGAGGTCTTACCCATGCATCAACAAATGTGCCTATACATGCCTTATACCCCAAATTCCCAGATTCCTCTCCAAAATAGCACAAAGCAATACACCAAATGATAACAATCATGTTCCAAACACCAAACCTCCCAAAAAAAAACATCAAAGCAACCTTTGAAAACTTCCCAAATTCCCCAAAAAAACCACAACAAAAAATAACGAATTTTCATAATTTAAATTACAAATTTCCCAGTTCCTCTTATTATTTACTATCTAGTCTACCTGAGAAAGTTTTCTAATTATTTCTCAATAAAGTCCATTCAAACATCCAAAATCAAAGTGAAAAGGTACAAAAAATATTGAAATTTAATTAACAAAAACTTGAGTCCGAAAGAACATTTTTGGGACAAAATATATAATTTGCATGGAATTATCTTTGTTGATCTTACCTTACGCAGAGCATTAACCTGGCCAGGGAAAGGTGAATATTAAAATATTCTTATTTATTTTGCAAAAAAAAAAAATGTGCGCATTGAATGTTTAACAGCATCCCAAAGACCTTCCCAGAAAAATTGAAATTTTTTAATGTAAAAATTATGCGAAAATGATGGGGTTTGTAAGGAAGTGATGGGTGGTTATGTGAAGAGTGGGAGGGAGAAGAATCTGGAGTCGAATGACGGGTGTGAGCTTTATAAAGACGGCACATTTTGTGGACAATGGGATGGAAGGGTTTCGGGTCGTAGATTGGTAATGTCGTGAGCTTTATGCTAATCCTTGAAGGCAGAGCTGAAAGTCGACTCGATTTTTACGTGAAGTTAAGTCGACTTTTCTATACAAAATCCAAGTCGACTTCGAGGTATTCTACTTAATTTACTTGCTTACCTAATTCACTGACCGTACAGATCAACTGTGATCCCTGACCTCCCTAAGATGACGCCTAAAGCTAGCTCTTTCACCGGCTTATTGCCTGCCAATTACCAATACCAATTCTTACAGTTAAGAGGTTTCCCAAAGTCTCGGTTTCGATGAACTTCTGAGATCCAGTTTGAGAATTCAAGGAAATTCTTCGAAGTTTCGATTAATTATCAGGTCTAGATTGAGAAGTCTTGGTGTCAGTCTCGAGAAGCTCTAAATTTTTGTCATATTGACAACATATATCGGTCTTTAATGGGAATCGAACTCATGTGCTTAGAACGGAGTGTTTTTCAGTAATCCGGTCTGATGCCTTGTCACTCGGTCTCAGATTCCTTAATTTTGCTTGACTATTGCAATGGCAGATTCGCCTTCATATGGTTCAGTATCCAAGATTCCACTTTATTCTGTCAAGTCAGCTTTTTAGACTGCAAATCGTAATTTTAACTTCCTTAAATATGATGGGGTGGGCTAAAAAGTGCATTCTGAGCATGTATCCCTTCCATAAATCTCAATCTTATGTACCACCACATCCCAACTCCTCTCAAAATCTGGAGAATGAATATTAACTGATAATATCCATCCTCTTTAAATACAAATTCAGATTTATCACCCAAAAAAAGCACAAATCTTTGTCGATGCCGTTATCTTTACAGCAGCATTAATAAAAATGTGGTAACATGCCGGTAAAAAAAACAGAGAGAAATGCTTACACATAAATGAAAACAAATGTCAAGGAACATAAAAGTCGTCACTGGAATGAGCAATTCATTAATGTGAATATTTTATTGCTGATTCAATGACTGAAGGTATCACTGACAATAAAAAGTGTGACTTTTTTATCATTATTTTTTTTCACTGTCTCTGCCTTTTTTTATTATCGCTATGTTGATGCATTAAGAACCGAGAATGGCAGATTATCACGACAATAACTGTCGATTCTCCTTTTTTGCGTACTGCCTTCATCATTCGATGACCTGGACAAGACATTTTATATTAATTAGAACAAATAAATTATCAAGTACGTACGAGATGGCATCAACATATACGTTAATTACCAAATGATTTAGTGTCAAAGCGATGCTGACTCCCACACCCTTATAATCACATTTAACACATATTTATTTATTTCTTTGTCATTTATTTTTATTAATGAAATTCAATAAATTCAATGCATGTCCAATGCGTACACACTCAATGTTTTATAACAATGACTCAAATGATTAAGTGACTGTGTCAATGATCGAGAATCAATTTTTCATTATTATTGTTTTTGGTCGCTTAAAATCAATGAGCTGGGTACAGCAGCTTTTTTTGCTGTTCGAGGAGAAGAAGGAATTGATTAAATTTAGCAGAAATTATTGGCTTTTTTTTCGGGGTCATTGAGAAATAATTGATTGGTGTTTATTTAGTTTGGCAGTAATTTATTGCATTTTGGACCGAAATAAATTGCAATTTAGTTAATAAATTGGCAGTTTTGATTTAACGGTTTTTTGAAATTTGAATTGCTTTCGTTCAGTTTGCATTTTCGATCGAATAAATTGACAAAATTGATTTAACGGCTTTTTGAAATTTGAATTGTTTTCGTTCAGTTTGCATTTTGATTCGAATAAATTGAAAATATCAATTTAACGGTTTTTTGAAATTTGAATCATTTTTCGTTCAGTTTGACGAGAGCATTTTCGTTTGTTTACATTGAAAACTGACAAAATATTTAATAAAATAATAAATTTAAGGATTTTCAAGCAATTCTGCAGCATAAATCACATTTAAGTTGATAAATTATTGCCTAGTGATGTGAAATATCAAATAAAATCAATGCTGCTGCAAGCAAAAAAGTATAAATTTTCTATTTTCATCAAATGTTAATTGAGTTTATCTTGTATTTTAATTAAAAACAAACCATAAACTCACTCTTGTAAGCCTCGAAGCTTGAATTACATTGATTTTTCATCGTTGACCTTTGAAATCTCGTATAAATTTCAATTGTCAAATAGAATGTAACAAAAATAAAAAAGTTTAAAAGTTTCCCAAAAAAATAATGCATTTGCCAAGTTTGTCCAAACTCAAAAAAGCTTTCAACATCCGCAAAAACCTTGAACTCTCATTTTTATAGCATACAGCACAAAAAATCATTCAACTAAAATATATTTTTTTTATCTTTTCTCATTGCAGGACTGACCAACAGCAGAAATTCATTTTGGAAAAGGATAAAAAAGCTATTCAATTGACCTACATTGTCATCAATCAATAAAAGAGTCGCCCACAACCTCACAGCACAAAGAAAAAATAGAAAATAGATGCATCCATCTAGTCAATGATTTAATTCCTCTTTTTTTGTATGAAAACACAAAGTCGTTACACAGTCACATGTGCAACAATAAGTTGAAGAACAAGGGAAAGACGAAGGAAGTAATTTCTTTTTTATTGGGATAATTGAAGTTTGATCAAGGAACTACCAAAATTGGAGAAGAATTGAACATAAAAAAAGTTAATTAATAAATAAACCGGTCATATCCATAAATATAGCAACACTAAAAAACAATAACAAAAGATGTCTAATGATGAAGTACGATGGTGCGATAATGAGAAAAAGAATGACAGGATTGACAGTACAACTAGTGACAATGTCAATGCCTCATATACATTTCTTTCCGTTTATCACATAAACAACAATAATATCGTCAATGACGACAAATGTAACAATGATGATGATCAAATTAGTGTAATTAATATTCATAAGCACCGTAATATTCATATAAAACGTGATAGTAGACATAATTATAATTTTTATGATGATTATGATAATTCCACTGTATCCGCAACAAGATCAACGTGTCAGCATCATCATTCACATCCAAAACATGATCAACATCAAAAGCATTCATCAACATATAGTAGAAAATATTATCAAATTGTCAATGTATGTTTCATCATTATGCTTCATGTTTTATGTAATTTCCTTGTAACTAGTGTAAATTGTGATGAATTAATGGAATCAGTTGGAGCACGTGGACATTTTACACATACATGGGCTGTGCACATTCCTGGTGGTGAAGATGTAGCCAAATTGGTTGCTGAGGATCACGGGATGATTTTTAGAGGAAGGGTGAGTACAACACTTTTATGTTTTCATTGCCAATTTGGCATGTTGTTTGATACTATGCAATTTTTGTGGGATTAAGGAAGTGTTTGCATCGATGGATCAATTACTGATATGATGACAGAGCACTTTGCGTATCATAAATGAATATTTTTGTGTTTTATACGACTGAATAATGATTAAATTGGAGATAAAATTGAGCACATTGAGGTTACATGCGTCGGATTAAATTGTGATGAGATCTGTAGACATTATGATTTTTAAATGATATTCAAAGTAGGAAAATTGTAGGATCTAAGGCATATAGTGACATTTCATTCAAATTTCAACAATTTCCCACCAAATTCTTAATAATTCCAGCACATAGCCTCAAAATAATCACGTTTTCCCGCCAAAATATCAAAAATTCAAAACATAACCTCAAAATATCTTATCTAACAGAGATTTTGACACTTTCTCGCCCAATTCTCTAAAGTTCTAGCACATAACCTCAAAATAGACACATTTTCCTACCAAATTATCCATTTATATAGATTTGGAAATTTTCCCGTTTAATACTCTAAAATTCTAATACATAACCTCAAAATCAACCTAATTTCACGCCAAATTATCAGAAAATCCAAAACATAACCTTAAAGGCCATAGAAGAGTTAACTCATAGAAATTTAGACATTTTCACGTAAAATTCTCAAATATTCCAAAACATAACCTCAAAAACCATATATTCTTAAAGATCCCGCCGAAATTCCAGCACATAACCTTAAAAGCACCCATTCACAGAAGTTCATCTCAATTCAATTCCCATGATAATCCAAATCCAGTTTAAATTCACCCACTTTATTCAAAATTAGATACACATCAAAGCATTCTCAGGTCTATGCACTCCAGCTATATGAATCTGAAGGTTCAACATTAAAGACATAGAGACAGCATGTGACAATGCAAATAAATTTGCATAAACTTTCATGTCAAGTGCTTAAATTAAATTTTTTTTCTCTCCCATTCGATTATGTTATGTGTGTGTGTGTGTGTGTGTACATGTACGTTTGTGTCCCATATGTAGACTACAATGTAGTCTTCCCATATCTCAATTTTGCTCCATTCAAATCCAAATCAAATAAAAAATCGAAACTTTTTTTTGTGTTGGTTGTTGTTGTTGTTGTCTGTCTAACAACTCTTAGGGATATAAATACATGCAGCATATTGAATGAATACACTTTGAAAATGGATTGAAACAGATGAGAGCATTATAAACATGCATGGAAGGTTCTTGTGTTGATGAACGAAAAAGGGATTAAGTGCGTTTTGGGGGTGGAATCAATTTTTGGATAGGAATTTTAAAAGGTTTTTGAAATTTAAGAATTTAACGGTTATTTTGGGATTTTAATTTGTAACGGTTTTCAAATGAAGTTCAGAACTTTTAACGGTTTTCAAAAATTCAAAATTTCTATAAATTTCCAAAACTTCAAAATTTTAACGGTTTTCAAAAATTCAAAAATTTTAACGGGTTTTTAAAATTCAAAATTTTACCGGTTTACTAAAATTCAAATATTTCTCATATTCAAATTTTCTATGCTATGTAGCATGCTGTTCAAGTCTATGTTTCAAATTACTTTAAAATTTTGGGTAAATTTATTTGTATTTTCAAACTTCCAATTGACCTTACCAACCACAATGTTTTATTTTTGAATCCAAAATGAACTCAAAACTATTAAAAACTTGTTGATTTATTCAAACTCGATCTTCTTATTTTCTTACTGTCAATTTAAATGCATTTGAGGGGTCAAAATTGTTTTATGTGTCAAATAAATTTAATGCAATTTAAAAAGTAATTTGTAAAGAGTGAGTGAGAAAGAGAGAAAATTGGAAATTGTGATCAAATGACTTTGTCATGATACGATAAGCTGACAATGAACTTTTCTTCTACTGTGTGCTGTACTCACAAAAATTTTATTATCCTCTTATTCAAATTGTTAAAAACTTTTTGCTTTTTTATTTTTTTTTATCTTCTATTAAATTTATTTTACATGTACAAGACAGAGTGTGGCTGTGGATTAAATTGTCGAAAAATTCAAACATTTCGAACACAACTCATTTTAAAATATAAATTTACGTTTCGAAAAAAAATAAAAATAACGGTCAAAAAAAATTTGAATTTTAACTTTTTTTGAAAAAAATTTAACGGTCGTTTTTGAGACATCCACACTCTGATACAAGAATAGAAAAATAAAAAAATTTTAAATTGTAATTTGTTTATGTACGACACATTTATTTTAATGGCTTGTCGGCAGCAATGGATGAAGAAGAGACTGTGACAAGTGAGCGCGACGAAAAAATATAACAAAAGAAAAATGAAAAATTTAAATAATATTTTTTTATACTTTTTCTCCTTTTTTGTGAGTTTGACGAACAGTCTTGTGTCTATTTTTAATGGATTTCTTATGAAAATTTGTGTTTTCTTGGTGATTTGTCTGACAGACAGTTTGAGGTTAGTAGCCTTGACTTTCATAATGTGCTTGATAAATTAGATTTGGAGCTTTTAAGATGTCTGAAATTTTTGTTATTCTGCTCTTGCCACTTTTTTACACTAGAAAAGTATTGAATATTTGTTAATTTTGATGTTTTTCATTGAAAATTACTTAAAATACTTTTTGAGGTGAGCAGGTCCATGAGAAAATGTGAGAATTTTTAAAGCATTGGAATATGGATGCAATGCTTTGATTCTTGTTAGTTTTTAGTTAAAAACTAAGCAAATTATTCATTTTTGTCTAAATTCATTGAGAAAAAGATAGAATTTCCAATAAAAAAGTACATCATTGACGTTGGATCAAACCAAAAATTCAAAAAAAAAATCGTTAAAATGTCATAAAAAAGCGTTTCTTATTCAAATCCATCTCAAAAGCCAACAAAACATTAAAAAAAAAACATTGAAGACTTTATGTCAAGGACTAACTCTAGACGCACAGCAGTTATTCAGCATCCACACAGTGATACACAGAAGGAATTCCATCTTTTCTCATAACATTTTTATTTGAAATGTTTTTTTTAAAAAAAAAGGAAAACTTTTGAAGAGATTTTATGCTTTGAGGCACAGTCATTCACGAGAGGTATTGAAAATTCCACAATTTTTTTTTATATACACAAAACTGACGAAACTTTTACTTCATCGCATGATGATAGATAAGAGAAGAACTTTTAAAGGGTTGACATACCATTCAAACCAGAACCACAAAAATCGTGAAAAGTTTTTTTTTTTTATTGAGATACCTTGAGCCATTTTTTTCACATCATATGACATGCTACATAAGTCACATCAGAACTTTTTTTGATCCTTTCAAGCACACACACCCGTCATGTCTCCAATATGCTGAAAATTTGAACAGACATATAGACAGACACCATACATGCACCAGACACAAATTGTCATGATTTTACATTTTTACAGTGTAATCTAATATCATTTTTTTGCGGATAATTGTCGACAACTTTCTATCAAAGTTATTTTTTGTTCCCATTTCTGTGGTTTCCTCTCGGGTGTTATTTTTCTGCTTGTTGACTTTATTCTCTTTTCCTGACGAGATGAATGCGTCTTCTGTAAATTGTTACACAAGACATAAAAGAAGTAACCGAGGAATAACAGTGGCTTCGGAAAGAAGAAGGAACAAAAAATGAGAATTGTTGAAAAGTAATACTGAATGAGATTATTGTTGTTATTAAACTCTTGCAATTGACTTTGCAGTAATCGACTTCTGTTTCATTCAAAAGAAATGAAAAGAATATAAAAATGTATAAAATTAATTAAGTTATAAAGTTGGTTGAGGTTAGGTGATGTCGCGTATTTGATGGGATATTCATTGATTCAAGTTCAAAATGTTTCAATTTCTTTTGATATTCATTCAAAAGCTTTACAAATTCTAGTTCAAAACCTTTCAATTTCTTTTGATTTTCATTCAAAGTCTTGTAACTTCAAGTTCAAAACCTTTCAATTTCTTTTGATCTTCATTCAAAGTCTTGTAACTTCAAGTTCAAAACCTTTCAATTTCTTTTGATCTTCATTCAAAATCTTGTAAATTCAAATTCAAAACCTTTCAATTTTATTAAATCTTCATTCAAAATCTTACAAATTCAAGTTCAAAACCTTTCAATTTCTTTTGATCTTCATTCAAAATCTTGTAAATTCAAGTTCAAAACCTTTCAATCTCTTTTGATCTTCATTCAAAATCTTGAAAATTTAAGTTCAAAACCTTTCAATTTCATTCGAATCTTTATAAATTCAAGTTCAAATCCTTTCAATTTCATTAGAAACATTACAAATTCAAGTTCAAAACCACACAAATGTTTGAAAATTCAAATAAAATGTCATCGTTAACCAAAAAATCCTCAATTTCAACCCAAATTTATGCAATTCTCTAAAATTATTTAAATTAATACAACTAAATTACTCAAAGGGTCACAGTTTTAAAGTTTATGGCGTAAAAAATGTGCCATGAAGTCAAACCGTTTACAAATATTAATATATTCTATAAAAACCCCAACATGAAATTGCATAAAAGTCAACAAAAAGAAATGAAAAGAGAATAATAAGAATGGGTAGAAAAAGAATAATTTTTATTTGAAACAAGTCGTGCAAATAGTACAAAAAAAATGAGAGAGGATGAAAAATAAAAAAGTTTTTAAGAAGAAGAAAAAAAGTTATTGAAATTCTTACTTGATTCTTATGCTGCTCTTTGTACAACAAAATCGTGAGTCGATTTCAAATATTAAATTGCTCAATTCGACTTTATTTTCACTTTTTTGCTCATCTTTATGTACGATTGTGATGTGAAGATGAAATAATTCCTTGATTATGAACTTTATTCCTTCTTATTTGGTTTTAAGGAGCCTCTTTATAATGCCTCAATGGATATCGGAAATTGATTTTTATTATTTGGTCTGAAGAATTCATTATTGCATGATCAAGATTAATTCAGGCGAATTTTAATTCTCATATTTATCAGGCTAACGTGACAGACTCAAGTTATTAAAATTCAAATAATTTCAATTGATTTCCCGAAAAAAAAGTGAAAATAAATTGGGATTTGTAATTGAAAGTCAAATTTTTTTCGGAGAGTTTTTCTTTCAGCTTGAATGTCCTTTAATGCTTTTATATAGCCGGAGTATGAATGAGATTTTGATTAAATTAATGGACTTCCTTTAATGGAGAATAATTCAATAATGGAGATTTTAATGCATTTTAGATTAACGAAATTTAATTTGATATTGTTGTAAATTTTGAGTTAAATGTTAAATTTAATATCAAATATTTAAATTATTTAAAAATTAAAATCATTTCAAATTTAAAATTCGTTCAGAATTAATTTTTTTAAAAAATTGTTGAAATTTCAAATTTTTAAAAAATTGTTAAAAATTTAAGAATGATAAAAGTTATTTAAAAATCAGTTTATATTGAAATTTTTGAAAATCATTAAAAATTCAAACTTTCAAAAACATTTTAAAATTCAAAATTTCAAAACATTTTAAAATTCAAACATTCAAAAATATTTTAAAATTCAAAATTTTTAAAAATCCATAAAAAGTTTAAATTTTTGAAAATCGGTATTAATTCTAATTAATTTAAATTGTTATTCTTGAACTAAAAAATTTATCTTAATTCAAATTGAATAGAGTTTTAAAACTTTTAAAATTTTAATAATTCAAATTTTCAATTCAAATTCAAATTTAATTCAAATTTTAAATTCAACATTATTTCGCCTTAATCCTTAAGAATTTAAACCTTTAAAAACTCTACAATTCTCAAATTAAAAAGGTTGATCAATATATTAAAATCCTACACTTTAAAAATATCCTAAAGATGAAAAGAGCTTAACAAGCAGCTTAAAAATAGAGAAAATATTCAAATTTAATTTAATTTAATGAAAATGGTCGAGTTGAAGTCAATTTACTGTAAAAAATTAATTCTTTTATTATACAGACCTTGGTATGAATTGCTTAAAGCAATCCTTCAAGATGCTCCAAAAAAAAGCAATAAATGAAAAAATATGGCAAAACATAAAATTTTCCAAGATATACAAAACACAGGAAAATTCAGTAAACATAAAGTATTAAGCTGCTAATGAAATGCAAGAATTTTGTACATCCATAAAAAAAATTTCCTAACCTAAAAAAATGTATAAATCTGTTAAGACATAAAAAAATTGGAAGGATATGGATATAAAATGTCTGAATTTAGCAAATTATGCGGTTGCAAACAAATTTACTTGCAGAAAAAAAATCAATTTCAATAAAATAAAAAATTTTCTTGTTTGAATTTCAATTAAATAAAATTGAGCACAAATTCACTCCAATCTCAATGATGATGAGATGAAAAATTGCTATTGGCAAGGGCATGAGCAATATAAAACGTACTTTAGGAATAAAATGCAAATACTCAGAATTGATCTCTTAATTTTTTTTTTATATATTTTATCTCTCGTTGAACTCTTTCTAAAGAGTGTGGATTGAATTGGGGATTTTAAGTTTAAATAAAAGTTTTTAATCTGATTTTTTATGTAGTTCAATAAAATTATGCAAATTTTCAATTCCAGTTGGGGGTAAAATTATATTTGCTCTGGATTTTTACTGTGTAATCTTCATCATTTTGAGTATTTTGCGGTTTTAAAATATTCAGATGAACAAAATTGATTGTAGAAATCCTTCAATTATTTTGAATTCAGATATTCTCATCAAAAATCCAATTTAAGACGTTTAACGAACTTATAAAATTTAAAATTGAAGTAATTTCAAAATGGCGGATTTTTCTCACTTCAAAAAGTTTTTCTTTAATAAATTTAAATTGATAAAGCATTAATTAAACCTAAATAAGCTACTTGCATTAAAAAAGACGCAAAAAAGTAAATTTAACGAACTTTTGAAATTCAAATTTGAAAATGGCGGTTTTTTCTCACTTCGAAAAGTTTTTCGTCAATAAATTATGATCTATAAAGCTTTAATTAAAACAAAATGAGCCATTTGCATCAAAAAAGTAGCAAAAATAAATGCACAAGCATTTGACAGCAATTAAAACGATTATAAGCAGCAATTTAATGCTTTTATAATTTCACTGCATAAATTCACATCTATAAAATGCGTTCGAAAGCATAAAGTAAAAGTTTTTCTATGTTTTCATTCCAAAAGAGACACATTAATTAAGATATTCAGCTTGAATGAGTAATTTAGTGCTTAATATAGTTAATGAATATAATTTACAAGCCACTAAATAATTAATTACTATAATTTTGGAGTATAACTATCAAGAATATAGTGACTTTGCATAATTAACATCCAAAAAATGAGGAACCCTAAACGATAATCATGAAAATTTATGATGAATATATGACAAAAATTTTTGTCTTTATTTTTCTCAGTTTTTAATAACACAACTTCCACAGAATGAAGCACATAACAACATAACCTGTCACATTTGTCATATAACATAAGAACAATAGCAACAACAATAATAATTTTCAACTTTGTCATTCAAATGTGCTAAGTAAGCAGCACAACAACACAGCTTACATGCTAAACTTTCATCAAACAACATAAAAATGTTTTATTTTTTTTTTTTTTTGTTATGTGAAAAATTAATTTTAACAGCATATAGCATAAAGTTTTCAGATAATGAGATGATTTTATGAAATGAGTATTATGACCTTCTGCGAAAAAAAAAGCAGCACACGAGACTTTATGGATGTGTTGTCATGACATAGACTTGGAAGTTTGTCAAATGAAGAAAATAAATAAAAAAAAAAATGGAGAAAAAGAGTTTTTGAATTTGTCATGGAAACTGTCAGCAGTGATGCGGATGACGATTATTTGTTTCTTCTTTATGGTTTTGTAGTTTGGATGTGTATTGTCTAGTGGTTGCTAAGTAGTGGATTATGGGTGGCATTAAGTGGTGCTTAGATGGTGAAGTGAATTGGAAAATTCAGTAAGAATTAAATTTTGAACCTTGAAGTTTGTTGAAATTTTGAATTTTGAAACTTAAAGTTTGTTGAAATTTTGAATTTTGATCTTTAAAGTTCGTTGAAATTTTGAATTTTGAACCTTGAAGTTCGTTGAAATTTTGAATTTTGAACCTTAAAGTTCGCTTAAATTTTGAATTTTGAACCTTGCAGTTTGAAAATTGAACCCTGAACTTAATTCGTTGAAATTTAGAATCTTGAACCTTATATTGTTAAAATTTAAAAATTGATCTTTAATTTCGTTGAAATTTTGAATTTTGAACCTTAAAGTTCGTTAAAATTGAACAAACGTTGAACCTAAATTTGAATCTTAAACTTGATTTGGTGAAATTTTGAATTTTGAACCTTAAAGTTCGTTAAAATTGAATGAAATTTAAACCTAAATTTGAACCGTTAACTTAATCCGTTGATTTTTTAAATTTTGAACCTTAAAAGCTTTAATTTTGTTAAATGTTCAAATTCTAGAAATTAGTTGAAATTTGAATGAAACTCTCGTTCAAAAATTGAACTTCAAGAAAAATGTTAAAAATTCAAATCTTAAAAGTTCGTTAAAACTCTTTCGAAACCTTAAAACCTTTTACTGCAAACTCACAAAAGCTTCTTCATTCAATAAATAATTCCGAAAATTTTGTGATGAAAAAAAGCTTTCGTTGGTGACACAAAATTGCTGCAGTCACACAAAATACGCAATTTTTCTACAGCAAACAAAATTAAAAATTCGCTTCAGCAACCTTTTATTGCCTTAAAAACCTTCGAGAAACAAGAGCAAATAACAGAAAATCTGCGCAAAATGCTAGTCTAATAATAAATTTCACAAATATTATTTAATAAATACTCCAAAAATCCATGCGACATTCATTAACTACACTCGGTTAATTTAGTAAGGGTATTTTGAGAATAAAGTTACTTTTTGACCTTTATTAACATTTATCCAAGAGACACCAAAAATATTTTTCATTTTTCATCCCCGTAATTTCAACGATGTCTATCTTCATTACTGAATTTCATTTCGTCCTTTCATTCTTCAAAAAATATTTTCTGTTACATTTTCCGTTTAATATGAAAATAAGGAGATATAAATTCCTGAGATAAAGGTGGGACAGTTTATAAATGACGGTCATAAATCAGGAATTCTGGATTTTTGACTCAAACATACTCAATTAAGTTTACCTATTGAGCTTTAGATTACCATTAGGATATACCACTTCAGGGTACCATAACCTAGAAATTAGCCTCCCTAGGGCACCATAACCTAGAAATCAGACTCCCTGGGGAACCATAACCTAGAAATCAACACCCTAATGAAACTCTAACCTAGAAACCATCCACCCTAGGGCACCATAACCTTGAAATCAGCACCTTTGGGGCACCATAACCTAGAAACCATTACCCTGAGGCACATTTACCCCAGGGCACCATAACGTAGAAATTAGCAACCTAAGGCAGCTCTAACCTAGAAACCAGACCCCGACAGTTAGCAACCGCTGCTTTGAACCACCTTCATTCCTGTTTGACGTCATTTAGTAACAATCCCATTTTAAGAAATGTCTCATTTCGTTTCATGTTTATATTTTTTCCATAAACTGACACGTATTTTTCGTCTCCTTTTTTTTCATGGGATAAAGGGACATCTTGGCGTGAAAAAGGAGGCACCCGATGTTTATTGCGTTTTAAGATAATTTATGAAGGAAAGAAATGGCTTTGGAAATGAGATGATTATGATGATGATGATGATCATTGTCAAATAAAAGGCTGTATTTTTTTGATAAAACATCGTATTTAGGCGTGGGTTGGATATGAATAAATGTTGATTAAATAAGAAGTAAATGGGAAAAATTGTAAGAGATAGGGTGTCCAGTGATTTTTTTGATAAGAAAATTTTGTGAATGATGAGGCTGAATAAGATTTGTTGGGAAGTGATTCTGTGTTATTGAGTTTAATCAAGTGAGAAGCTACGACAAGTTTCATTTTTCACTGCCAAAATAGGTCCAAAACAGTCGTGTCAGTACTTTCCGGAAATTTGTACGACTTACCAACAAGACGGGAATGTAGTGATGCTCTAGCCACTTTATTGTGTTCCTTTGGATAAGTTCCATTCTTAATTACTTTACTTAATGACTTTAAATGATGTCCGAAGCTGGTTTATTACTAGATTCTGCTTGTTGATCACCATTGCCCATAGAATTGCAATCAATTTTGTGAAATTCCATGAAATTATTGAGTATATTTGAGAATTTTTCACTAAAACTACAGAAGACTGATTTATTACCGCGTTTTAAAACTTCTGACAATCACAATGATCTTGAATTAATGATTTATAGCTGTTTTAGCACTTTGCAAGCAGTTAATTAATGTAAATAACGTTTATTATGTAAATATTTGAAGAAAATAAATTGTTTGTTTACAAATTATTGGTTGATAATCCCCTGAATTTGTAGTTCTCAAGGGGAATGCCTGATCAGGAAGTTCAAAAATTACGTAGACAATTACGTACGTATTTTTATAGGCTTTGTCAACAATTGACTAAGATCTATTTATTTTCTTGAATTTACATAATTTTGAGCATTTTAAAGCTCCGTTGCAAGTGCATTTACTAACTTCAAGTCAAATTAAGCAACACTAACATCATAAAAGCCTCTATTTCTCTATAAAATCAAACTTTAATTAAATTTTTCAATTTCAATGAATCAGAAATCGAATAGAAGCAAACTTCCTTGATCTTTTGAACTTTTTTCAATGCACATTTCTTTAAATGCCTCAATTGAATGCCATTTACATCATAAACGAGCTTGAATCAATTGTGATTTTTAATTGCCTCAACTCAAGCATTGCGCAGCTTTCATACCTCAAATGAGATTTTGATTAGTTCTATTCATGAGTTTAGTCAAGCTTCCAACATGTCCTGTTCATATTTGTACAAGAACTTTACCTTACCAAATCTAAACAAAAAGGCTTTATTTAATATGCATTACAATTAATTTTTACATCAGTTCCAACCATAAATAATGTAAAGGAGGATAGGTGGGGTCACTCGTGACTGACGGAAGCGCATTTTGTTCACATTTTGTACAGAAATTAAGCAAGAAAGTTGATTGAAAAAGCTTAAATTGAAGGTTGAGTCATGCTTCAGACTATGGACAGACAGACAGACAGGTGGACAGACAGACAGACAGGTGGACAGACAGACAGGTGGATAGACAGAAAGACAGATGGACAGACGGACGGACGGACGAACGAACGAACAGTTGGACAGACAGACAGATCGACGGACAAAATTCGAACTTTTAGGAAAACGCGCTAAAATTTTTTTTCTTTATTGTTTAAAATGTGGAAAAAAGGAACCAAAAAAAAAAAATGTAATTAACTTTTGTTATTCTTTAAACCGACCTCCCCTGCAGTTCCCCAATCATTTTCACCTGACATTCATGTTTTAAGCTAAATTATTAAGTTTTTTACTTCTTCTTCTTTCATCCAAAACTCACGCTGAACAAAAAAAAAAGGAACCGTCGAGTTGATGAAAGCACAGCACAAAAATTATAATAACAAATGTACAACGGCAGCAGAAAATTCTTTTAAGCTAGAGGAAATGTCATACAATTTGCTGCTGTTTTTAAATGAAAAGTTTGTTTTACGAGTGAAACGCAAAAAAAAGAAGCAAGTTTTAATTTGTTTTACGACCGTCCATAACATAAAATAAGCTTCGAAATCAGATACTATAACCTCAAATTTCAATTCACTTTATCCATAACAAAGAGAAGCACTTCTTTTTTTTTTGGGGCCAATTTTGTGAATTGAATGGAAGTTCATGTCCTTAATGTGAGCTCTTGTTTTGTTCAGTCAGCATTTTTCTCGTTTTTGTGAATGGCAATCGATGGGAATCATTTTTGTGAATGGATAGATTGTGCTTCATCTTTGCTTATGGACTGAAAAGAAGATTGCTAGCTGATGAATATTAAATGCTAATTGATTTCTAGGAATGGATCAATGGTACTTTATTTCATTCAGATTGATTTTTCATTAAGCTTTAGATGTCTGAGATGGAAATTAAGAGTTTTTGGGGAAGTGTGGTGGGTATGGGGATCTTTGGATGTGGTTGAAGGGTGATTGATCTACAATAGGGAATTAGAATGGTTGGGTTGGACTGAAGATTAGGAATGGTAAGCTCTGACCAGAATAAAACAAACTGATCGATCCAAAATCTGGCATAAGGCTGGCATGACTCTGGCATCAGGCTGGCATGACTCTGGTATCAGACTGTCATGACTCTGACATCTGAATAACATGAAGACTCTCTGTCATGACTCTGTGTGCTCTGGTTGGCGTGACTCTAGAGTAATACCGGTTTTAATTCGAATCTGGCACTAAATCAGAGTCACTCACACCCTAGAGCTTTGGGTATAAGCAAAGGAGTTCAAGGGTAGTTCAAGTAGAACTAAAAATGCGTAGCCATAGGGATGGATTCGAATTAAGTTTCAAACCCCACTCTGCCCCTCGTTCAGAAAAAATGGCTACGTTCCTGTCACTAAGTACCTATCCCAGTGGTAGACAACCTTTTATTTTTGGAGGCATACCTTAGTGGTGAGCTTCGACACTAGTGAGCCGCGATACACAGCAGGCAAACCACTGACTTATATGGACAATGATGCATTCTTTAGATGCATCCAACTTCCTAAGTCCCGTATCCAAAACATCAGATTCCTTCAAAAAAATGCGCCAAATTCCCCACAAACCCCCAAAAATCATCACTCCAACTTCAATCCCTTTCATTTACCAATTGACAGTCATTTTGCGTCAACATTTTCATTTTGACGTTAGAACTACAAAATAATAAAACAGCAGAACATTTTTTTTCAGTTCTTGATATTTGACACATGTACGACGAAATCATTCATTTGACACGATTCAAAAAAAAAAACAGCAACAAAATTTTGGGGACTTTTTTTTTTTTTTCAATTTGCGCTTTGTAAACGTGATATTGGTACATACATATAGGGTATGTGACTTCCAAAATAAATTAGAGTTAACTTATGAAACACGTTTGGATTGAAAATACTTGAGCTTTTTTATGTATTATGTGGAATAAGCATTCTCAATTCTTTGTATGAAGACAAGTCTTGAAAAAAGCATTTTGATTACGTCTGTGTATGGGGAATGAAAATTGAAGAGTCATGACTTTGTACCCGGACTTCTTCTTTATTTCCAACTTTCAAATGTGTCAATTTGAAGTGTTCTTTACATTTGCAGCAAGCAGAGTTGCAAAACAGGCAGCTGGGACAGACAAAAACCGTACAAATTCTTAATAATTTCTTCCTACAAAACCATGGTTTTTCTTAATAATTTTGCTACAAAACTACAAATGGTTTTAATGTCTTCCTACACTGTACAAATTTTTAATAATTTCTTCTTGCAAAACCATACAAATTATTAAAACCATCCAAATTTTTAAGAATTTTTGTATGGTCTTTGTGTCTGTCTTTGATTTTCTGATAATTTTTTTCCTACAAAACCATACAAATTATCAAGAATTTGTACGGTTTTTGTCTGTCACAGGTGCCTGCTTTGCAACTCTGGGAACAACAAACTGCACAAGCAGATGAAATTCCTTCTTTATTTATGCTGACTTGAGTGATGAGGAATGAAAAATTGATTAAATAAAATGAATAATAATGATGATGATGATGATGATGAGAACTTATTAGTTTTCATTTCGAATGCTGCACGATGACAATAATTTAAGTTGATGTAACTTTTTGTGCATTATAGATAATGCCAATTTTCTCTTATCAGACGAAGCTGAGTTTGCTGAAATGATTTGCAGTTGATAGTAAATTGATGATCATGTCAATGAACGGGTGCTTGACATTGGTATTGTTGAGATTTGGAGTAAATATTGACTGAATTTGTTCATTTGAGTTCAATGCTTAAGTTTGTTTGCAAATGAGTTGGAAAGGGCGAAAAAATTCAAATTTTTTGACACAAATCCGTTACAAAAGTTTAAAATTTTTGACAAAATTGCGGGAAAAATTCAAATTTTTTGACATAAATCCGTTAAAAAAGTTTCAAAATTTGACAAAATTGCGAGGAAATTTCAAATTTTTTGACATAAATCCGTTACAAAAGTTCAAATTTCTTGACACAAATCCGTTAAAACATCTCAAATTTTTGGCACAAATCCATTCCAAACTTCAACACCAAACTCTAATTTACTCATAAATCAATCAATGCCACGAACAACTTTTGTCAAGTCTTAAATAAATTTTTGAAAGGCACAAATTGCAAATAATCGAGTTGAGCGTATCCAAAGAAGTAAGAAGAATTGACTAAAATTACTTGAGTTTGTCAACTTCTATTGTGCTGTTTCGTCACATTCTGTCAAAAAAATTCGATTCAATTCTCGAAAATTATGTTTAAAGCTTGTCTAATTGAAAACAGAAAATGTTTCGTTGGAATCGAAGAATTTGAAATTGTAAGCCTGAACATTGTGGTCAAGTGCTATGCTTAACACAGCACATTTTTCTGTATTTTGCTTTTGTGGTTTCGATGATGTTGCAGTTTTGCATTGATTTGATTGAAATTAGTTTTGGATATAATTGCGAATGAGAATTGTTAGCTGTCTGTGGATTCTTAGTAGAGAATTGACTTGATTTGATAAATTTGAATTTTTAAAAAACGTTAAATTTGAATTTTGGAAAGACGTTGAAATTGGAATTTTTGAAAGACGTTAAAATTTGAATTTTTGAAAGACGTTATATTTGAATTTTTGAAATACGTTAAATTGAAAGTTCAACTTTAAGAATTTCTTTAAAGACAATTTACAAATCTTTACTAATTAATCAAATTTCCTAGAAAACAGTAAATCAAGATAATCTCAATTCCAACTAAATAACATCAAGCTGTTTATAAATAATTAATTAAAATCATTGAATTACTTCATTGTAACTCATCAGTGTAATTTGAAATATTTATTGTGTAAACTTCAGCCAGGCATTTCAACTACAAAGTTTCTCATCTTAAGATGATAAAAAAATACTTAATTGAACTCATGTAAACAGAAAAAATTTTCTCTCGGGCATTACCATGGGTACAGCATTTCAAAACATCTCTGACTGATGCTAATAATGAGGAATTTCACAAAAAACAACAACATAAAAATTCCATAAAAAAAATTATATAAAAAATGTGTCCAAAAAACGAACAAAACAAGTCGGCAGTCATAAACATGCTGAAGGCATCAAAGATCAAAATATTATTAAAAATTCCAAAAATTTCTTAATAATTTTTAATGACAAAAGATTCTTAAAAGTCATTTGCCTTTGATTCTTTTAAAATATGATGGAAAATTATTTTCTATTTTTTCAATTGAAGAATTCACTTCATTAAATCAAGACTCAACTTCACTTGAACATTTCCACATTTTTCATGAAATTTCATTTCCCTCATTTTTAATCATTTATTAAATGTACAGTAAAAGAAGATCGTTAAAAGTCTGACGAAATTTGTGTTGAATTAAAACGCATTTATTTGTTTGGAGTGATTGATGACTTTTGTGTTGAATTTTAAAATTGAATGGCAACTCTGATGAGATGTTGTAGTTGGTTGCAATAATTGTGGTTGGAGATTTTAAAATAATTTTACATATTTTTCTTATTAAAATCTTTAATATTAGAGTCGATTTAATCTATGATTTAAGTAAATATGAACTAATTAGCTTTGCATTTTGAGAAGCTTGCTTGAATCTGCTTAAGATTTGAAAAGTAAATCAAATTTTCTGATCACGACAATGGTGGAGAATTTTGAAAGTTCAAAACTCTTGAAACCGTTGAAACTTTGAATGCCGTTGAAGTACAAAAACTCTTAAAACTGTTAGAATTTGAAATTTTGAAAGACGTTAAAGTTCAAAAACTATTAAAACTGCTTAAAAATTGAAATTTTTGACAATAAGCGTAAACGAAGCAAAAATGAAGATCAATAAAAAAAAAAAAAAAGCATTTAATATG
>NW_027226239.1:0-22591 GCF_022539635.2 Chironomus tepperi
CGTTCAAGTCACAGAAGAAATCAAATTATAGTCGGGTCGCAAGCAGTATCAGATGATGATGATGATGAAGAGATATGAAATTGAAATAGGAAAAAAAAATTCCAAGTTGAAGAGAGAGAGAGAGAGAGAGACATGATAAGTCTTCAATACGTGAATTTTTATTCAATGTCTGAATGACCGAATGGTTCTTAATTTCACCTGCGGATGATGCTGAATTGCTGCTCTGAAAAAATTATTTTTTATGAACGAAAATTTCATTTTTTTTTTTTGAGTTTGAAGTCATTAGAGGTAGGGAAAAAATGGCTTTGCTTTTTTCAGGTGTGCAAAAATTAAATTAGAAGAACTTTTCATTCAATCATCCTCAGCCGGTTCCAACACGAGGATTGAGGGTGAATTTATGTGATGTGAACATTTTTGGTTAGCTTCAGAGCTAATTTGGGCAAAGAACTGATTATTTTGAGTTGGCATTTGAAAAGTTTAACTCAAAACTTGATATAAAGAAGGCCAAGTGACGCCCCAGTCCTTAAGGTAACTACTTCAGACATTGTGGGCGAAAAGAGATCGCGAGGAAAACCGAAGAATTCCTAGATTGAATGTGTTGAAAAGGACGCTAGAGTCCTTAATATCCTGAACTGGCAGAAGGTTTCGAAGGATAGAGCTGTCTTCTGATATTCCCTACGCGCGGCAATGGGACCTCGTGCGCCCCAGCCAAGGAAGTAAGAAGAAAGCAACTCAAAACTTGAATAATTTGTGTCAAAATTTGAATAGTTTCCCCAAAATTTGATATAATAAACAATTTGCAGACAAACTCTTTATCAATTGCTACATAACCTCAAAACTCGCAGTAGTTCAACCCAAAATCCAACCATAATTTTTTACTCCAAATCCTTTATCAAAAAAAAATCATAAAAATCCTTAAAAAATTCTTTTGTTCGCAACATTTCATCTAAAATCTCCCAAAAAAAAAAAGAGAGAAGGAACGAAGCTTGATTAAATCCCATGATTCAATGATGATGAAAAGAGATGAAAATGAATGGCATAAAAAAAATAGACAGAGAATCACAGAAATGAGAAGAGAATGGCATAAATGAACATTCAAGTGGACACGACGGACTCGAGAAGGAATAATCAATGTCTTCTATTGATTCCTAATCCCATGTGCTATGAATTCACATACATAAATTTTTTTATGTCCTTCTTCTTTGCCTTAATTTTTTTTTGAGGAGTTTGGGATATGAAATGAAAGAATTATGGCGGGACGGTTGTGGCCTTTCAGGTTTTTGGAAAATTGTGAGACAAATTGTCCGAATTTTGGCACAAATTGTCCGAATTTAGCACAAATTGTCCGAATTTTGAGTCGAATTATTCAAATTTTGAAGCAAATTGTTCGAATTTTGAGACAAATTGTCCGAATTTTGGCACAAATTGTCCGAATTTTGGCACAAATTGTCCGAGTTTTGAGACAAATTGTCCGAGTTTTGAGACAAATTGTCCGAATTTTGGCACAAATTGTCCGAGTTTTGAGACAAATTGTCCGAATTTTAAAAAAATTTCCGAATTGTGAGACAAATTATCCGAATTTTGGCACAAATTGTCAGATTTTGAGTCAAATTGTTTAAATTTTGACACAAATTGTCCGAATTTTGACACAAATGTTTCGAATTGTTCTTTTTTTGGGTAAAATGTTCAAATATCGAATAATTTTCATTAAATAATCTCCCTTTAATTATGAGTCCATAAGCATCAACAGAAACTTCAAGCACATCCTCAATATAATCACAAAAAATCCCCAAAAATCCTTTTTGTTGCTCACTCATTCGCAAATATCAAACAAAAGATGTTAAAAGAAGATTTCTTTGGTGAATACATCAAGTCCATTATATCATCAATTTATGCCAACACTAATCCCATTTACGACATAATTACTGTCTCAAAAACCATAAAACACAACATTTTATCTCATTCAGAACGGCAGAGCTTCAATAAATTGAATACAAAAGAGGATTAAAATGAAATTGTTGAAATAAATTTTAAAAGCTTTTTTTTTTAACTCACAATTTCTCAAATTCTAAGCAGTTTTGAGCAGTTCATGTCAGGGGCAGGATATGCTGAAAGGTTACCACCGCTCTGACCAATTTTTGGAACCAAATCTTCAATTTTCCACGATTTTTCGTGGAAAAAATTCCAAAAAAATCACTTAAATTTTGAGGAACTCAATCCCTCCCCTGGCTACGCCCCTGATCCTCATATTCATGATTATATCTGTGATATTTCATATTTTTCAATCCTCAGCTCATCCATCCATCCGTTCCATTTCTATTCATAGCAAAAAAATATATGAAAAAGTTTCTCTGTTTCAAGCTTCTTTTTTTGTGTGATGCAGCATAGCTGATTCTACTGATGCTGTGCAATGTGTCGTAAATCTATTTCTATTGAAATGGATGAATTCAATAGGAATGAAAAGATGGGATGACAAAAAATGAGGGGGGTATGGTGAGGGGTATGGTGATGAAATTATATTGAATTGTAGCGCGTTTTACGGACATTGAAGACATTTCTCTAGCCTTGGACTCAGTTCTGAACTCCGTCTTGGTCAAGTTGACCAAGTTGACCAGGTCAAGCAAATCTGCCAATAACCGATACTTTGATAAACCTTTGTTTCGATGGATAATCAGCGTCAGGCCCTCCCTAAACCTTGACAAAACCCATTTGCACCTCAACCAAGAATATAGTCAAGTCCCTTAATGGTCTAGAAGAGCCAAATATCTTTCCATCCACAACAACCACGCTACCCTCCCATCCACTCAACCCGAATGGAAGAAAGAATGAAGGAAAAAAAAATGATGAAGTATCGAAATGATTTGTGCAATAGAAAATGAGATCACGTCTTTTGTCCTTTTTTAGTCATCATCCATATCTGTCCATTCTCGTCTCATGTCCTCAATTCTCATTTCTTGATACTTTTTCTGCTATTTTTATTTCATATGATTGAATCGACAATTTTTTCTTTTTTTGTGAATGTGTCTTGATATGTGTCGATGTGTATTTTTATCTAAAGATGCATTTTTTGGGAGGATGAAGATGCTGTGATGGCAAGGAAGGTATAATTTTCAATTTAGATGTTGGTAAAAATCGTTGATTAAATATTAAGGAGTTTGAGAAGAATGTTGGATGAGTTTGATGATTTTTTGGTGCTGGGCAACCTGCCATACCTGGAATATGTTGAGGAATATTAGCCTGAATATTAGTATCCAGCCAATACATCAGGTTGGCCACCACTGCTTTAAACAGTTCTGAATAATTTAATTAATTTATGCCCCTTGACTGAGGTGCATTCCCGCGCATACAAATTGTCTGAATCTTTACAACGGACATACTCAGGATAGAGAGGAGCTCAGATGGGAAAAGTGTCCCGAAACACCTCTAATATTATTCGATCAATACAAATCTTTCGAACCGCCAACCAACAACCTCAACCCCTCATTAAAATACCTAGCTACTCCCCTGATCTGGACCAATCAACTGCAGCTCAACATGGGAATCAAAATTCAATCCAAAATATGACAAAGCACCATTCAAATATTAATTTAAACTTTCCTTCGTTCAGCTCTGCTGAGGTTTTTCACTGCTTTTCTTTCCATCGTCCCCACAGCTTCAAACAATAACAAGCTCATATTTCACACTATATCAGCACTCAGATACGACAGAGAAAACCTATAAAATAATGTCATTAAAAATATCTTTTTTTTTTCCTTTTTTTATCAAAGTCATTAAATTAATGACGCAACATGACAATCTATAATTTTATGGATGCTTCCATGACACAGCAAAAATAAATTTCTTCAAATTTCAGTGTAGAGCCAATATTTTTCACTTAAATAAACACGAATCAAAGGTCTTTTTTTTGTTGGATGCTTTTCTCTGAGTTGAGGAAGTAAATTTTGGGAAATTGAGCAAAATTGATCATAAGAATTGTGATGAAAATGTTAGAAATTGAGTATTGCATTTAAGGGATTAAGCAAGGTTCAATCAATTGTAAGAAAATTGTAAAAAACTTCTAAAATTTCCACTATTTTTGATATTTTCTTGATTTCTTCGCTGATTAAGCTTTTGATGTCTGAACCTCTGACTTCAATAATGAACAGTGAGGAGATGAAAGATGTTTTGTTAAGGTTGATTTTTCGCGTTACGTAATAAATGAATGATTCCTAATTATGAGTTCTGGTCGCATGATTTCTGTTCTACTAAGCTATAGGAGTTACCTGAGTTTGCTTTTTGAAAAGGACTTAATTCTTGGAATGGCGCTTTTTGGACATCATTGGATTCATCAATGACCCAAGCATTTTATAGAGGCTTTGGAATGGTACAACAGATCATCGATCGCAGGGCCGATTTGCTTTAATCAAGCCCAATATAATATTCTACTTGAAGGAAGTTGTCGAAAGAGACAGCATTGTATTTGGTATTGACAATTGGTAGGCTTAAGCCGGCGATAGAACCAACTTTAGGCGACATCTGAAGGAGGCCATGTTTCACAGTTAATCTGTATGGCCATCAAAGTAAGTAATTAAGTAATATAATATTCTATTTAGTAGAAGTAAAAGGAGTGTCGCCATTCAGTAATAGCTACAATGTGTTCATCTACTCTGAACGGTATTACTTTCTTACTTGCTGGAACCATACTCCGATGTGAAGCCAAGGTTTCAACAAAACGCTTTCCATCTGACTCTGTTGCTGTCCACTCTGAATGGTATCTTTAGTATTAATCAGAGCTTAATTTCGAAAATTTATTCGAAGTTGATAACGAGGTCTGATATTGTTATTGATGTAGCCTTTCAGGAACGTAGCCAGGGCAATGACAAAATTTGGGGATATTTTAAATTTCTCTCCGAATAAACCATGGAAAATTGAAGAATATTTTCCAAAAGGATGAACGTAAAAAATATTTCCCCAACCCCCATTCTCCCTTTTGGATGTATCCTTACTTTGGAACAGTATAACAAAAAAAAAAGAATTATTTCGATGATAATTACATGTAATTAAAATTTTTTATTTATGAGTGACACAACAATGAGGTGTCGGAGAACCGCAATGACCAAATAAGTTATGAGTGGAAAAAAATGGATGGAAGTTAAAATTAAATATTAATATTTAAAAATGTGATATATTCAGATAATTTAATGAGACGCATGGTAAAGTAGTAACCACGAATAGTTAAGTAATACCTATTGGATGCAATTAACGTGGCAAAATTAATCAATTCTGTTCTTAATAATTATTTCCTTTATTTTTATGTTGCTGATCTGAACATGCTTAATTTTTGATTTTTTTTTTTTTGAATTTCGAAGTGTCAATTTCCCAACTATCCTTTTGTTACGGTCCTGGTCTTAACCAAGTCTAAACCATTCAGTAATTAGTTAAGAGTATCGAATTAGTCAGTGAACAGCTTCTTATTTACAATTTTCAATTTTCAAAACTTAGTACATATTTCCAAAAAACCCATTGAAACTGACTTCACTTTTTTTGAATTCTACTAAGTTAAGTCAGATTTTAAAAGAAGTCAGGATGACTTTAGCCAAAATCGATTTTATTGCCTGATATTTTGCTAAGAATCGTTTGAATATTTCAAGTACAGACACTACAATTGTACAATAAAGTTCCTTAAAGTATTTAAGTGCCGGCATTGGCATTTGACTAAGTGCATATAGCAGTTGAGCTAGCTTTAGACGCCAACTGAGATGAGCTATGAATCACAGCTGACCTGTACGGCCTGCTAAAGTAAGCAAATAAGTCTAGGAGTCGTACATTAAAATGTGACGATCTTACCCAATGTTGAGTCCATCACAAATCTAGTTCCTTGTTGGTTATTTACTTACTTTCTTGGCTGAGTCGCAATTGGGTCCATTGCCTGGCAGATGATTCAAAAGCTGACTCTATCCATTGAGAACTTCTGCCAGTTCTGAATGTTCTCGATGTTCGTCCCTTTCAGCACTCCTAGCTGGTTAAATTGACTTATTTCCTGTGTTTCAATTATTTCTTCGTTTCATTTGGTTTTCCTCAATTCGGATCAAATAAAGTGTCAATTTACTTCCAATTTGAAATCTTCAATTATTTTTTCCTGTTCACAAAAGTCAGATCAGCACTTTTTTTATTTCCAGACATGATTATTTTTGATTCTCAAACAATTATTTTCAAATTAAATTTCAGCTCATTTTTCGACAATATCTGCTGATTCTCTCATATTTCACTGTTGTCTTTCAAGTCCCTCCCTTCCGCCCCATCCTCAAGATCCAATTTTTTGACTTTTGAAGGTTTCATTGCGTAAATTTTCTTGTTTTTCTTACTAATTCACTTTTGTGGTTGTTTTTTTTTTTGTGTGCCTCCTCGTCTTTCTTGTTTTTCGCTTCCTTTCTTTTCTGATTCTTGTAAAAGTTAAAAACGACCGCAATTTGTTAATTTTGTTTTCTCATTAAATAAATTTCAATAAAGTCGAACAGAATGTAAAAGAATAATAAATTTGTTTGTTGTGGGTTTGGGATGAATGAGGAGAATGAAAATTTGTTGGAAGGCTTTCTTTTTTTTAAAGATTTTTTTAAAGATTTTAAAGGCATTTTCTATTGACCTGAAAGGAGCTCACGGATATCTAGGAATGGCTTAAAGCAGAGTTGGTAGGACTCCAATGTGGAAGTCCGGACTCCAAAAAAGTGAAGTCCGACTTCACAAAGTCCGACCAATGGAGTCCAAACTTTTTGGAATTTTGGAGTTTTGGAGTTCGGACTACAAAGTCCTGCCAACTATGGTTTAAAGTCCAATCCTAGGCTCGAAGATCACATGTTAATAGGAGCTACCCTTTTGGATCTTTTTCAAAATGAGGAGAATAGTGCTTGATCCCTTAACTTCCTTTCTTGGACACACCTTTTTCATTTTAGTATCATGTGCTTTCTGGGTGAGATTCTGGAAATTTTGCTGAATTTTTTGGATATTTGAAACTTTACTAGAATATTTATATCTTGTCCTTCCTTACTTACTTACTTCGCTGGTCGTACAGATCAGTTGTGATCCATGACCTCCTACAGGAGTCTCCTGAAGCTGGCTTCCACTTGTCAATTTTCGATACCAAGTGCAAACCACGAGATCTTTTACCGTATCTTGTTCAGTTTCCTTTATTCAGGGGGAAGGGTTGAGGTGGTGCTTATGGGGTAACAGTCTATTCTAAAAATAAAAGAAAGAGGAGTGCTGAAGCTTTTTCGTAAAATAAACCCAAATCCCACCTTGCGATTCATAAAAAATTCAATAACCATCCTTCCCATCCCTGTCTACGCTCCTGAACATTAGTTAGTGATCCACACGCTTAATAAATGATTTTGAGACTTAGGAGCACAAAATGTACTTAAAGTAATTTTTTGAAAAGTAAATCTGAATTTTTGAAAGCTTTCATCTTTTCTTTTGTGAGAAAAATTGACTAAGTTTAAGGCTGAATAATCTCAAAATCCTCAATTTTAACCCCATACTCCACTATATCTACTTTATTCAAAATGAAAACAAAACGACAGAAAATATTCAATAAAGCAAATCCAGTGAAACATTCAAGTGTAAAATTTCACATTCACATTTAATAGAAATAAGATGAAATTCATACAAGCATGTCATTTGATACGGAAATCGAATAAAATTTATCAAGTGAGAGAGAGAGAAGTAAGGAGGAATGGAAAAGGTTTAAGAAGATGAAGTGAATTCATGTGACTTTGATATTTGAGTGTAATAAAAGATTTTTCGAGTAGTGGACATTTTGCAGAAGGATGGATTTGAAATGGAAATATCAACTCATGTGTAAGTGAGAAATGTTATTGTTTGGTCTGCACTGAGAGAAAATTTGTTGGAAATACTGGCTGAGCGTCATGCAAATCTGTAAGTCTTTATGTGTCATTCGGACTGAGAATCAGCCAAGCTGTGTCTTTCAGGCTGACCGTCACGCAATGTTGTGTCTCTCTCTGGCTAAGCTCCTCGCAAGTTGTGTGTCTTTTTGGCTGAGCGTTACTCAAAGCTGAACATCGTTCAGGCTGAACGTCTTTCAAAGCTGTACATCTTTCTGGCTGAGCGTCATGCAAAGCTCTACGTCCATTTGGCTGAGCGATACTCAAAGCTGTGTGTCTTTTTGGCTGAGCGTTACTCTAATCTGAGATTCTTTCTGGCTGAGCGTCAATAGAAGTTGTGTATTCTTCCCGTACTCTAAACTGTGCGTCGTTTTGACTGAGCATTACGCAAAGCTGAGCGTATTTCCAGCTGAGCATCAGCAAAGCTGTGCGTCCTTATGGCTGAGCGCTATTCAATGCTGTGCATCACTCAAAATTGTGCTACTTTTTTACCGAATCTCATTCAAAGCTGTGTCTAATTCATGGTTGAGCGTTATAATAAGCTGAACTAAAGCTGAGCATCACTCAGACAATAAGTCTTCCTAGCTAAGCATCATTCAAACTTACCTCATCCAAAACTAAAAATCGTCCTCTCAGTGTAGAATTTTCAATAAAGGCAGAAACATCAGAGACATGTAAAATACATAAAAGCAGCTATCTTATCCTATCACATCGATTCAATTCCTCCACTTTCAATCCTCTATCTCATCATCATTATAATCAGCATAGTCCGATGTAGGTCAAGAAAGGACAAAAGGCATGCAATCATGAAGAAAATAAGAATCCTTTCTGAGGCGATAAAGACTTTTCTGTTTGAAGAAAGTTTGTGACAATGATAGAAAAGAATGTGGATATAAAGTCTTTAAGCTTGCGTGGGTGGAAGTAAATTTAAATTGAAAATTTAATCTGAGATGAGATGAAAAATTCTTCAAATTGATTTGATTTGAGGATGAAAAGAAGATTTTGTTGTGCCAGTGTTGTGCAACCTTTGTGGTACGGCACAAAGGACATACACAGGTCAATTGGCAAGGAACACCTAAATGGAACAGTTAATACCAAACAGTACACAGCATACGACTTACAAAGGGTACCGCGGCACGCAGGTTAAACAACCCTGATTTATATTCAAAAAACCTGAAAAGTTTAAATCCTGAAAAATTCAAATAAAAATCACATTTTTGTCACATTTATATAATTTTTCTTTATTTCACTTTCATTAATTAATTTTTTTTGTTTTGTTTTGTTTTTTTTCATTGTTAACCACACATATATACAGAATTATAAGAAACTTTTGTCACTTTTTTTTATATTTACGATAGATATAGAAATATATTTACATAGAGATTTTTTTTGGCGTTTTTGGAAATGCAAATTAATTTTTTTTTGTTTTAATGAAAATAATTAAAATTTTTAAAAAAATATGATGAATTTTTGGAATATTCCACAAATATCGAGATCTAATGATGATAAATGCTCAAAATTTTAGAATTTTACTCTTTGGGATTTGAATTTAAAATTTAAAAAAAATCAACATCTTTTTTCCAGGAATTTATTCTCATTTAATTTATTGTTATTTAACGTTCAAAGTTTCTTTCTGAGTCTAATTTCCAAGAATTAAAAATTACATTTTCAGTGCAAATTACCCGGAAACATTATAATGTAATTTCCTAAAATTATTGTAAAATTTTCAAGATTTTAACATTCAAAGGCAACATTTTGCGTCATTGAAGCGAAAATCTACATCATTTAATTCCGCATTTCCTTAACAGTTTGCATCATTTATGCAAAATTTTGATTTTTGGATCAGTTCGCATATTTGAAGTAACTTTTGAATTGACGCAAAAAAAGTTGCATTATTGAAGCAAAAATTTGCATCATTGAAGCAAAATGTCTGCATCATTGAAGCAAAAATTTGAATCATTGAGGCAAAAAATTGCATCACTGAAGCAAAAATTTGAATCATTGAAGCAAAAAGTTGCATCACTAAAGCAAAAAATTTGCATTATTGAAGCAAATAATTTGCATCATTGAAGCAAAAATTTGAATCATTGAGGCAAAAAATTGCATCACTGAAGCAAAAAGTTTGCATCATTGAAGCAAAATGTCTGCATATTTTAGGACAATTAGGAGAGAACAAATTTATTAATATAACTAAAAAAAGCTTAAATTTGTTAAAAATTTAAATAACTAAAGGAACTTAATGTAAAATTTCCATATCCTATTAAAAAGTCGTTTTTTAAAAATAAACTTAGAATAATTTATTAACAATCATTGAGCATTGAATAGAAATTTCATTGTAGATATTTATATAAAAATACTGATTCCATTTCCTGAATTTAAATGTTCACATTTCAAAAAAAAAGTGCCTTTTTTCTACTTTCTCTTCCTATCATCATCACGTACAGGACAGAGCAATGAAATGGATGGATGATTAAATGAGTATAATAACAATTTTATGTTTCATTTCTTTCGCATGTCTCACTCTTGTCGTTCCTTTGTGAAGACCTTTTTATTGCAATTTATGTTCAACTTAATGATGGGACTGAATTTTAATGGGTTATGAGTCTGGCTGGATGTTTACTGATAAAAGATTTCGTTTAGGTCTGAGCTTCTTTTTTGGAGCTTTAATGCTCATTTCTGCATCTTTGAAGCAGACTTTTTGCATCATTGATGCAGACTTTTTGCATCTTTGAAGCAGACTTTTTGCATCTTTGAAGCAGACTTTTTGCATCTTTGAAGCAGACTTTTTTGCATCGTTGAAAGAGATTTTTTTTGCATCTTTGAAGCAGATTTTTTTGTATCTTTGAATCAGACTTTTTCCATCTTTGTAGAAGACTTTTGCATCTTTGAAACAGACCTTTGCATCTTTGAAGCTGACTTTTGCATCTTTGAAGCTGACTTTTGCATCTTTGATGCAGATTTTTTGCATCTTTGAAACAGACCTTTGCATCTTTGAAGCAGACTTTTGCATCTTTGATGCAGATTTTTTGCATCTTTAAAGCAGACTATTTTTTGCATCTTTAGAAGTAGACTTTTGCATCTTTGAACCAGATCTTTGCATTTTAGTACCAGAATTTTGCATCTTTGAAGCCGAATTTTTGCATCTTTCGAAGCAGAAGTTTCGCATCTTTAGAAGCAGAAGTTTCGCATCTTTGAAGCATACTTTTTGCATCTTTAAAGCAGACCTTAGCATCTTTGAAGCAGATTTTTTTTGCATCTTTGAAGCAGATTTTTTGCATCTTTGAAGCAGAAATTTTTCGTCTTTCAAGCAGACTTTTGCATCTTTATCGTAGATTTTCAGACATTAAGCCTAAATAACAAAATCATAACTTCAAAGACGAATCTAAATGCTTCAAGCATCATTAAAAGTCGCTAGTCAAAGGAGGAACAAACTTGTTTAATTTAGAAAAACTTTCGTCAACTACTCAAAGCTTTACTACAAATTTTCCCATTTCATTTCACAATAAATCTCTTTTTTTACCCCTCACACAACTACCGAAAATTGTTCTCTATAAATCACTTTTTTCGAGCACAAAACAAGCAAAAAGTTTGTGCTTAATAAAAAAAAACTCAAAAACAGAAATAGCAAAAAAAATCTTTGAAACTCAATTTTCAAAGTCCATATTGACATTTTTTTTTTGCCTCTTTTATTTCTTAATTAAAATTTTTTTCCATTAATAGAACTGAACAAAATGAGAAACTAGTAATGAAGCGGATCACGCTTCATGGGAATATTCACACCATACGTAGATCAAAAAACTGTACAGAAAAGTAAGAATTAAAAACACAACTTGAACAAAATAATTGATTTGTGAGATAAATGTGATAAAAAATGATTATTTACACGTTAACTAAAATTATTTAATTGAATGAAATGCATCCGAACAATTAATGTTTGAGCTTCGCTCGAACTTTTTCTTTACTAACGGCAACAAATTTTCATAGATATCCAGTTTCTGGTGCTTGGGAAAATTTTCACGCCCTCACTCGCTTCGCTCCGTTCAGGCCGCAAAAATTTGTGAGCTTCGCTCAACCAAGTCCGAACTACTTGAGTTCGAGCTTCGCTCGAACCATTTCTCATCTCACGGCATCATATTTTCATAGATATGCAGTTTCTAGTGCTTGGGAAAATTTTCACGCCTTCACTCACTTCGCTCCGTTCAGGTCGTAAAAATTTGTGAGCTTCGCTCAACCAAGTCCGAACTACGTTCGAACTACTTGAGTTCGAGCTTCGCTCGAACCATTTCTCATCTCACGGCATCATATTTTCATAGATATGCAGTTTCTAGTGCTTGGGAAAATTTTCACGCCTTCACTCGCTTCGCTCCGTTCAGGTCGCAAAAATTTGTGAGCTTCGCTCAACCAAGTCCGAACTGCGTTCGAACTACTTGAGTTCGAGCTTCGCTCGAACCATTTCTCATCACACGGCAACATATTTTCATAGATATGCAGTTTCTAGTGCTTGAGAAAATTTTCACGCCTTCACTCGCTTCGCTCCGTTCAGGTCGTAAAAATTTGTGAGCTTCGCTCAACCAAGTTCGAGCTGCGTTCGCCCGACTTGGGCAGACTACAGTACTTTTATAGAACACTATACGAGCCGGGCTGAGCTTCGCTCGCCCGACTTGGGTAGATTACAGTACTTTTATAGATCACTTTACGAGCCGGGCTGAGCTTCGCTCGCCCGACTTGGGCAGATTACAGTCCTTTTATAGATCACTTTACGAGCCGGGCTGAGCTTCGCTCGCCCGACTTGAGTAGATTACAGTACTTTAACTCCCAGACACATAAAAGCAAGATCCAGTAGGATCCAGTTTACTTCTAGACCATTAAAATGAGATCCACTAGGATCCATATAACTCCCAGACACATAAAAACAAGATCCAGTAGGATCCAGTTCACTTCTAGACCATTAAAATGAGATCCAGTAGGATCCATACAACTTCCAGATGCATAAAAACAAGATCCAGTAGGATCCAGTTTACTTCTAGACCATTAAAATAAGATCCAGTAGGATCCATACAACTTCCAGATGCATAAAAACAAGATCCAGTAGGATCCAGTTTACTTCTAGACCATTAAAATGAGATCCAGTAGGATCCATATAACTCCCAGACACATAAAAACAAGATCCAGTAGGATCCAGTTCACTTCTAGACCATTATAATAAGATCCAGTAGGATCCATATAACTCCCAGATACATAAAAACAAGATCCAGTAGGATCCAGTTCGCTTCTAGACCATTAAAACGTGATCCAGTAGGATCCATATAACTCCCAGACCCATAAAAACGAGATCCAGTAGGATCCAGTTCACTTTTAGACCATTAATAAGATCCAGTAGGATCCATATAACTTCCAGATACATAAAAACAAGATCCAGTAGGATCCAGTTCGCTTCTAGACCATTAAAATGAGATCCAGTAGGATCCATATAACTCCCAGACACATAAAAACAAGATCCAGTAGGATCCAGTTCACTTCTACACCATTATAATAAGATCCAGTAGGATCCATATAACTCCCAGATACATAAAAACAAGATCCAGTAGGATCCAGTTCACTTCTAGACCATTAAAATGAGATCCAGTAGGATCCATACAACTTCCAGATGCATAAAAACAAGATCCAGTAGGATCCAGTTCACTTCTAGACCATTAAAATAAGATCCAGTAAGATCCAGTTCACTTCTAGACCATTAAAATGAGATCCAGTAGGATCCATATAACTCCCAGACACATAAAAACAAGATCCAGTAGGATCCATACAACTTCCAGATACATAAAAACAAGATCCAGTAGGATCCAGTTTACTTCTAGACCATTAAAATGAGATCCAGTAGGATCCATATAACTCCCAGACACATAAAAACAAGATCCAGTAGGATCCAGTTCACTTCTAGACCATTAAAATGAGATCCAGTAGGATCCACACAACTTCCAGATGCATAAAAACAAGATCCAGTAGGATCCAGTTCACTTCTAGACCATTAGAACGAGATCCAGTAGGATCCATATAACTCCCAGACACATAAAAACAAGATCCAGTAGGATCCAGTTTACATCTAGACCATTAAAATGAGATCCAGTAGGATCCATATAACTCCCAGACACATAAAAACAAGATCCAGTTCACTTCTAGACCATTAAAATAAGATCCAGTAGGATCCATACAACTTTCAGATGCATAAAAACAAGATCCAGTAGGATCCAGTTTACTTCTAGACCATTAAAATGAGATCCAGTAGGATCCATATAACTCCCAGATGCATAAAAACAAGATCCAGTAGGATCCAGTTCACTTCTAGACCATTATAATAAGATCCAGTAGGATCCATATAACTCCCAGACACATAAAAACAAGATCCAGTAGGATCCAGTTTACTTCTAGACCATTAAAATGAGATCCAGTAGGATCCATATAACTCCCAGACACATAAAAACAAGATCCAGTAGTATCCAGTTCACTTCTAGACCATTAAAATGAGATCCAGTAGGATCCATACAACTTCCAGATGCATAAAAACAAGATCCAGTAGGATCCAGTTCACTTCTAGACCATTAAAATAAGATCCAGTAGGATCCATATAACTCCCAGACACATAAAAACAAGATCCAGTAGTATCCAGTTCACTTCTAGACCATTAAAATGAGATCCAGTAGGATCCATATAACTCCCAGACACATAAAAACAAGATCCAGTGGGATCCAGTTCACTTCTAGACCATTAAAATGAGATCCAGTAGGATCCATACAACTTCCAGATGCATAAAAACAAGATCCAGTAGGATCCAGTTCACTTCTAGACCATTAGAACGAGATCCAGTAGGATCCATATAACTCCCAGACACATAAAAACAAGATCCAGTAGGATCCAGTTCACTTCTAGACCATTAAAATGAGATCCAGTAAGATTCAGTTCAATTTATTTTTTTGTTTGTTTACAAAAATGTATTTTGCAATAATCGACTATAATTTGGACCAAAAAAGACAGTTTTTTACATCTTGTGCCTTAATGGAAGCATCTTATGGCTCCAAAAACAATACAGTTCTTGCCATACCCATTCCCTACCAGAAGCAAAAAACCCGAAGTCTTAGTATTGAGTTTGAAGAGAGATATCGTGCTGATTAACTAACTAACTAACTAACTAACTAACTAACTAAATAACAGAAAGTGTTTTTTGCGATTTCTCGGCACTGGAAGCACCAATCAAGATGCGGTTTTCACTGTTGGATTGGTATTTTCAGGCACAGACTTTCCACCATTGGAAATATTTGTCAATTCTGTAAGTCTGATGCAGGAAATTAAAAAAACTGAAATTTCAAAATACCAAAAGCAATATATTCACCCAAATTGAAAATTTGGTGTGAATATGAAAAAGAGTTAAAAAGGCTTCAAAGAGCAATCAAAGGGCATGTAATTATTGTGAAAGCAATAACTATGCGAAACAGAGGATGGGATGGGATGGAATGGGAAGGTGTTGTCGTGAGGATGGCATATCGGGTCAGTGAATGAATTGGAAAAAATTTGTTTTATAATTTTCGTGATTAGGTTGCTAATGTAAGTCTTAATTTGAGTTTTTGAGGCCTTTAATTCCAAAGTTTTGTATTTAAAGAAATATTTTTTGCATCTTTGAAGCAGAAATTTCGCATCTTTGAAGCAGAAGATCTGCATGTTTGAAGCAGTAGATCTGCATCTTTGAAGCAGAAGATCTGCATCTTTGAAGCAGAAGGTCTGTATCTTTGAAGCAGAAGATCTGCATCTTTGAAGCAGAAAGTCTGCATCTTTGAAGCAGAAGATCTGCATCTTTGAAGCAGAAGGTCTGCATCTTTGAAGCAGAAGGTCTGCATCTTTGAAGCAGAAACTTCGCATCTTTGAAGCAGAAGGTTTGCATCTTTGAAGCAAGATGTCTGCATCTTTAAAGCAAAAATTTTTAGAACAGAAGATCTGCATGTTTGAAGCAGTAGATCTGCATCTTTGAAGCAGAACTTTTGATTCACTGAAGCAAAAAATTTACATATTTGAAGCAGAAAGTTTGCATCTTTGAAGCAGAAGGTTTGCATCTTTGAAGCAGAAGGTCTCTATCTTTGACGCAGAAAGTTTTGCATCTTTTAAAAATTCAAAATTTATCATTCTTCGTACCCATTTTACCGTCACAATAGTCAGCCTTTATAAGTTCAAAAAATCTCGCTGTTCAAACTATTGTCACAGAGCAAACAGTTCTCTTGGCAGAGCTCATACCATTCCTACCTCCCATTCGACCCACTCAATAGATGCTTTCAATTAAAATCCAATTAAAGTTTTTATTGAATGATTCTGTAATTAAATTTCATCCACAAAATAAAGGGTTGAGTTTGAACGACAAGAGTAAAACTAGTTAAATGCATGGTTGGAATCAAATATGAAATTGTCATAGTTTTGTGACAAAACTGCAGACAGACCACTGAATAATGAAATTAAAGGTTAGTCATTTAGATCTTCATTGCAGCATCTCTAGATGACCAACTCTGGCATGTTGTACAAAAACAATTAGTAAAACTGAACATTTTATTTCTTTTATAGCCGTTAACTTTTCATTTAATCACTTCCCCTCACTAATAATCATAATCATTGACTTTCTAATTAAAAATAGAACCACTTATTGACATTTTTCTCCTTAATTTGTTGAACAATGAACTTCCGTGCGGTGCATGAAAACAAATGCATTTCCTTAGTTTTTTGTTCAATTTTGCGCGGAAGTTTAATTTTTGGAATTTTAAAATTGAAGCTTGTTGAGGAAGTCTATCTGGAGTCATAATTTGGTGATTTTCCATTTTTGAACTTCCACGTGGACACCTCAAGAAGCATCAACTTTGAAATTCTTTTGAAAAAAAAAAAATGGGAAATTTAGTTTAACTTCCGAACTTCCAGGTGAAAATTAAAAATTCGCAATTTTTATTAAAAATATTTTGAGATTCTTTAATTTTTGGTATGTTTTTTCAATCCTAACTCTAGTCATATAAAATTTTGTTAATTTTCTCAATTTTTTCATAAAAATCTGCAAAATTTTAATCCTCACCTGGAAGTTTGTACCCTACGACTTTCCATCTTTACATCTTTTTTTTTATTTATATAAAACAATTAATTCTGTATGTAAAATAATCATTAATTATAGCATCCATCGATATACCACAACAACAACAGCACTTGCACTTAATGCAATAATTTGTGACCAGACATTCAAACTACACGCGGAAGAACTAAAAATTGGCAAATTGTTATTCATATTTATATTTGAATTGATGCGTTTTGTGTGATGTTTTGTGGTGAAGTTAACTTCAATTATGTCCTCGGCTACGCCGGCTGGTGTTGATACGATGAAATAGAATGTTCGTGGAACTTTCTCATGCATGTGGACGATTGTGAGGCGGGCTTCTTTACAAAATGGTGTTGGAAGATCCTAAGAGGGGATGAGAAATTGATTTCAATATTATTAATTATTTTTAAAATTGTAAGCTGCGTACCCCTAATATTATATGCTATGTATCCCTAATATTGTTATCAGCTTCCCCTATTATTATAAGCTGTGTACCCCTAAAAATTCATGCTATGCACTCCTAATATTGTAAGCTGTGTATCTCTAATAATGTAAGCTTTATACCCCTTAGGTTGTGAGCTATGTGCCCCTAATAATGTGAGCTGTGTACCTCTAAGTTTGTAAGCTGTGTAAATTTAATATTGTAAGCTGTGAACCTCTAATATTGTAAGCTATATACCCCTAATATGGTAACCTGTGTACCTCTAATATTGTTAGCTATGTACCTCAAAAATTGTTAGTTATGTACCCTTATGAAAGTGAGCTTCGTACTCTTTAGATTGAAAATTGAGTACCCCATAATTCATAAGCTGTGTACCCATTCAGTTATGAGTTATGTACGCTGTATATCCCTAATATTGTACCTCAAATTGAAAGCTTTGTACCCTTTAATGAGTTATAAATTAATGAGCAACAAGCCCCTTAATCTGTGAGCATTGTATCCATAATATTGCGAGATTTGACCTGTGTACCCCTTCAATTGTGAATGGAACTTCACCTTTAGAAAAGAAAGAACTATTGATCTTTAACTCCAATACATTTCACATCCTCAAAGCACATTTGAATCTCTCCTGAATCCAATAAAATATCATCTATAAAACTCACACCAAACATCATTGAATAAGCCCAATAAAGTAAAAACAACAAAAAAACTTTCTCAACTCACCGTAACACCATAAGCAAGAACATCGGCACCATATTGATTACCCGGGGTGTAAATTCTGTCACCATGAAGCCATCGAGCTATAATTCATCATAAAAAGAGTTTTAGATTAAAAAGTTCCAGAAAGCCCACATGAAAAAAGTTTCTTACCCGCCGTAGCTGGTGGATTAGCACAAAATTCGACATTTAAATGTAATGGCAAGCCCGGATATGCCGATGGAGTTTTGTTACGTGCTGTGACTGTTGGGAAGCCTATTAAAATAATAAAGGTCATTTTTTTTTCTTTTATTTATAATCCACATCGACAGCTCACCCTTAACACCCACAATAACTGAATTGAGCACTTCGAGTTTCTTTTTATTGCTTGAACTTTGTCCTACACATTTGTAGATACCCGCATCTTGATAGACAATATCTTTGAGTGAATATTGGCCTGTTGCTGTAAATGTTCCAACTCCAACTCCTCGGAGACGTTGTGTGACTGGATCTAGGTGTGACCAGCAACCTAGTGAACCTGTAAAGAGTTTAAATTGTTAAGTTCTTGCTTGAAAATTGCTGTAAATTCAAGAATCTGCTTTGAGTTCTTAAAGACACCAAAGACTTTGACTCCATCAGTGATGAGCCGCAGCACAAAGGCTACCCAAAATGCAAAGCATACCCCAATTAAAATCAGTCATCAACTTTACCTTGAGGGCATTGAAGTGTCACTGAACCACCTAATTCCACTTCTAATTGTGCAAATTTTGATTGAGGATTATGTGATTGAATGGGCATTTTTGATTGGGTGAGGGATGATGATGATGCTATGGCTAGATTTGCTTCGTCCGGCTCTGATGTTACGTCGAGGGCATCGTCTGGTAAAAATGGATTAATGACTAATTGATTAATTTAGTAATTTTAAATGTTTTCATAATTTTAGATTAAAGCAAGCAGAACTTGGCGATATAATGGCAGAAATCGGCATCAATATACCAAACTCATATCCAAAACTTAAGCTTAACATTAAAAACTGCATCTTTAATTCTAGAAATTAGCATCTTTGAAGCAATAAATCAAAAATTCTTAAAAACTTACATCGAACATTCAAAAAGTAACCAAAACTTGAATATGGTTTGTTAAGATGTCTCGCTGTGCATTTATACCACCCGGAATGCTCCCGTCTAATTGCTGTAAAATTGAGCAACCCGTCTCCACTTTGTGGAATCTAAAAATAATCAGAAAATAAATTAATTAATTAAATTTTTATGAAAATTCAATTATTTTTGCTGGATATGAAGCTTAATGCTTGTGCATTTCACATCCATTAATAAGTAAATGACCCCATGGATATTATACTTACCGGCGGATCACCGTCATCTTTTTGCCACATAGCCGTACTAGGTGGATTAGAATCAACATCACATTTGAGTGACACGGGAATTCCTTCACGTAATGGATATCCGAAACCCGGCGTTCTCGTAATAGCGAAGGATGGTGTGTCTGATTTGAAGATAAATGGATATAGATTAATCAATCAGTCAATAAAGGGTTGAATAAAATTGATTGAAAATGAATCAAATCATCCAGACATTCAACTGGATTTTGTAGTAAACTTTGACATTTAGGGGAGAATCAACTTGGACAGTGGATTGACACTTGACTTTCTGAGAAACTCTGTGTTTCTGGAATTTGGTGAGGAAATGGGATATTTAGGGCAGAATCAGCAATAAAAAGGTATTGTCAGCAAACACAAAGGATTGTCAATTAAACAGGGGAGAATCAACCGACAGAAATCAATAATCAATCATACTTACACTGCACATCCAGCACAATTGACGCATTTTGTCTAATTTTCAATGACGGATGTTCCATAACACAAAGCACACGAGCATTATGATGTGCACGATAAATAATTGGTAATTTGGCATCACTTTTGGCACCTGAATTAATTTTATAATCTTTTTCTTTTTCCTTTTCTTTTGGCTTGACGACTTGCACTTCGAGACTATCGGGTGGAAGTTTTAATGCATGATGATCGACAGATGGATTAAGAAGAATTTCCCATGTCAATAATGGCTTTGGATTGCCACCTTCACTGACACATGATAGAGCTATTTCTGCATTTTCTTTGACTGGTATGAATAGATTGCTGGCATCAAGTCGTCGTGTCTCAAATAATAAATATGGTGGTCTTGGTGGAGTTAACACGACAAGTTTTGTCGATCGACCAGTCTCCATGTAGCCTCTAAAATTCTCAGCTTCACACTGCCAATATCCATCATCCTCAAGCATCACATTATTGATCGTTAGACCACCCCGTGGCTCTTTAATAAAACGCGATCCCATCGACCGTTCAGAATCAACAGCTTGCACGACTTGACCATCTTTAAGCCACACGCTCGACTGAACATCCAAATCAACTTCACAATTTAGTTTGATTTTCGAATGTGGCTCAACATAAATCACCGACACTTCATCGAGATTCTGATCGTCTGCTTCAAACGGTCCACGCACGATTGGACGTAATGGAAGTGCATATGGCTCGTCCACAACAAACTCATCAACATTCTTATTGAATTCAGCAAAACGCTTTGAGCGAGTTCCATTGGATTTTTTACTTATTAAATAATTTGGCGTTTTGTCACTGCTGCTGTGACTGCTACTGCTGCTGCTGTCATCAACATCGTCATTAATTTCATCGTCATTTGTATTTAACATTATTTGGTTAAAATTATCTTTATTTATGGCTTCATAATTGTTTATTATGTTCATATCATTATCGTCGTTATTATTATTAATGTTATTATTATTGTTAATATTAATATTATTGTTGCTATCAAAATCTGTAAAAAAAGGAATCGAGAGACATAATATTATGAAAAAATTTAATTAAATTGTAATGAGGTTATTTCTGTGCAAAATTATTCAATGGAAATTTGATTGAACAGGATTAATGGGATTCCTATTTTAATGAAAAAGCGATTAAATATTGATAATTAGTTAATGGAAATTTGTGAAGCTGAATGCAATATTGTTTACGCTTTTGGTATTTTAAACGATCAAAAAGTCAGCTTTCTGTCATCATTTAAAATCTAGGTAATAAAACTATACATTTGGGCTATATAACCTCAAATTTTTAGGAATAACCTTAAATTTGAGCAACCTAACCTCAAATTCTCGAAAATGGCCCCAAAATTGATCAATCTAACCTCAAATTCAAGGAAATTAACCTCAAAAATTTAGCAACCTAGCCTCAAAATCAAGGAAATAACATCAAACTTGAGCAACCTAACCACAAATTCTAGAAAAATAACCTCAAATTTGATCAACCTAACCTCAAATTCAAGAAAAATAACCTCAAATTCAAGGTAAATAACTTCAAATTAGATTGAGCAACTTAACCTCAAATTCAAGGAAAATAACCTAAAATTTGAGCAATCTAACCTCAAATTCAAGAAAAATAACCTCAAATATTAGCAACCTAACCTCAAATTCAAGGAAACTAACCTCAAATTTGAACAACTTAAGCCAGTTTTGAGCAACCTAATCTCAGATTAAAGGAAAATAATCTCAAATTTGAGCAACCTAACCTCAAATTCAAGGAACATAACCTTAAATTTAAACAACATTACCTCAAATTTGAGCAACCTAACCTCAAATTTGAGCAACTTAACCTCAAACTTGAGCAACCTTACCTCAAATTTAAGAAAAATAACCTCAAATTTGGGCAACCTAACCTCTAATTCAAGGAAAATAACCTCAAACTTGAGCAACCTTACCTCAAATTTAAGAAAAATAACCTCAAATTTGAACAATCTACCTCAAATTCAAGAAAAATAACCTCAAATTTGAGAAACCTAACCTTAAATTCAAGAAAGATAACCTCAAATTTGAGCAACCTAACCTCAAATTCAAAAATAACCTCAAATTTGAGCAACCTAACCTTAAATTCAAGAAAGATAACCTCAAATTTTAGCAACCTTAACTCAAATTTAAGGGAATTAACCTCAAATTTAAACAATATAACCTCTAACATTAAATTTAGAAGAATTGCAGCAACATAACCTCAAAATTAAGAATCATAACCTCAAAATAAATTTAATACTCAGAGATCGAAGTCACTACGATCGGCGGCTAAATGTTCGCTTATTTTAGCGAAAAATTTAGTCGACTAAAAGTTCGCTTATTTTAGCGAATATTTTAGCTCGGCTAAATCTTCGGCTAAATTTAGCGAACATTTTTAGCCGAGCTAAAATATTCGCTAAATTTAGCGAACATTTTTAGCCGGCTAAATTTTCGCTAAATTTAGCGAGCATTTTGCCAGCTAAATTTTTCGCTAAATTTAGCGAATTTTTTTAGCCGGCTAAATGTTCATAAATGTTTATGAATTGAAAAAATGTGTTTTTTCCAACAATTTGGTTATTTGTTTTGATACTTTGTCGAAATGATTTTTATCTTTCTGGA
>NW_027226240.1:0-22793 GCF_022539635.2 Chironomus tepperi
ACTTTCACCATAATCAAAAAACAGACTTGAAATTGGTTGAGGCATTGCTGAGAAAATCGAAAAATTCGCTTTCTGTAAGCAAGCAAACAAACAAGCAAACAAGCAAACAAGCAAACAAGCAAACAAGTTAATCAGCAAGAAATCTCAATAACGAGACATCGTATAATTTGCAGTTTTTTGCAATCGATCCGTGCTGCTCTATAGAAGAGCTGATTAGATTCTGGGCATGGTAAGAACTTTGTTGCTTCAAAAAGCAAAACTTTCGTTTTCATACAAAATTTCAAAATCAATGTTTTCTATGATTTTTTGAAACATTGAAAATTGTATGAAAATTGATTCTGCAAATATGAGTCAAGCAAAGTTTGGCTCACCCGCTGGAGCTTGATCCTCAAACATTTGCTGCCAGCTTGGCCTACCCGCTGGAGCCTGGATCCCTCAAATACTTCAAGCGAAGCTGGCCTACCCGCTGGAGCCTGATCCTCAAAACATTTGCCAAGCGAAGCTTGGTCACCTCGCTGGAGCTTGATCCCTTTCAACATTTGCCAAGCGAAGCTTGGCCTACCCGCTGAGCTTGATCCTCAAACATTTGCCATGCGAAGCTGGTCACCTGCTGGAGCTTGATCCTCAAACATTTGCCAAGCGAAGCTTGCCCACCCGCTGGAGCCTGATCCTCAACATTTGCCAAGCGAAGCTTGGCCCACCTGCTGGAGCTTTGATCCCTCAAATACTTGCCGCGAAGCTTGGCCTACCTGCTGGAGCTTGGTCCTCAAACATTTGCCAAGCGAAGCTTGGCCTACCTGCTGGAGCCTGATCCTCATCATTTGCTGCTGCTCCACCACCATGGAGCTTGATCCTCAACATTTGCCAAGCGAAGCTTGGCCTACCCGCTGGAGCTTGATCCTCAAACATTTGCCAAGTGCGAAGCTTGGCCTACCCGCTGGAGCTTGATCCCTCAAACATTTGCCAAGCGAAGCACCTGCTGGAGCTTGATCCCTCAAACATTTGCCAAGCGAAGCAGCCTACCTGGGCTGGAGCTTGATCCCTCAAAACATTTGCCAAGCGAAGCTTGGCCTACCTGCTGGAGCTTGGTCCACAAACATTTGCCAAGCGAAGCTTGGCCTACCTGCTGGAGCCTTGCTGCCGGTGCTTGGCCTACCCGTTGGAGCCTCCTCAAACATGCCAAGCGAAGCAGCCACCATAGCTCGATCCCTCAAACATTTGCTTTGGCCTACCCTGCTGGAGCTTGATCCCTCAAACATTTGCCATGCGAAGCTGACCTGCTGGAGCTTGATCCTCAAACATTTGCCAAGCGAAGCTTGGCCTACCCAGCTGGAGCTTGATCCCTCAAACATTTGCCAAGCGAAGCTTGCCCATTTCGCTGAGCTTGATCCTCAAACATTTGCCAAGCGGTGCTTGGCCTACTTGTTCCTCGAGCTTGGTCCTCGAACATTTGCCAAGCGAAGCTTGGGTCTACCTGCTGGAGTCATCCCTCAAACATCGCTGCCGGTGCTTGGCCTGGCTCGCTGGAGCTTGATCCCTCAAACATTTGCCCAAGCGAAGCCCACATGAGCTTGATCCTCAAACATTTGCCATGCGAAGCCTGGCCTACCTGGTTGATCTTTGCCAAGCGACTTGGCCTACCCGCTGGAGCCTGATCAAACACTTGCCAAGCGAAGCTTGGCCTACCCGCTGGAGCCCTCAAACATTTGCCAAGCGAAGCTTGGCCTACCCGCTGGAGCTTGGTCCCTCAAACATTTGCCAAGCGAAGCTTGGCCTACCTTGGAGCCTGATCCTCACTTGCCAAGCGATTGCCTACCTGTTGGAGCCTGATCAAACATTGCCTGCCAAGCGAAGCTTGGCCTACCCGCTGCAGCCTTGATCCCTCAAAATTTGCCAAGGCAAGCTATCACCTGCTGGAGCTTGATCCTCAAACATTTGCCAAGCGAAGCTTGGCCTGGCCGCTGGAGCTTGGATCCTCAAACATTTGCTGCCGAAGCTTGGCCCACTGCTGGAGCTGATCCTCAAACATTTGCCATGGGTGCGAAGCTTGGCCCAGCCCGCTGGAGCTTGATCCTCAAACATTTCCGTTGCCGCTTGGCCCACCCGCTGGAGCCCGATCCTCAAATATTTGCTGCTGGCCATTCCGTTACCTGCTGGAGCCCGATCCTCAACATTTGCTGGGCGAAGCTAATGCCTGCTGGATCGATCCTCAAACATTTGCCATGAAGCTTGGTCACCTGCTGGAGCTTGATCCCTCAACATTTGCCAACCGAAGCTTGGCCTACCTGCTGAGCCTGGATCCTCAAACATTTGAAGCATTGGCCTGTCGCTGGAGCTTGATCCAAACATTTGCCATGAAGCTTGGCCTACCCGCTGGAGCTTGGTCCCTCAAACATTTGCCAAGCGAAGCTTTGCCCGTTATTCGCTGGAGCCCGATCCTCAAATACCGCCGCGAAGCCTGGCCCACCCGCTGGAGCTTGATCAACATTGCCAAGCGAAGCTTACCTTACCCTTTGCCAAGCGAAGCCACTACCCGCTGGAGCCTGATCCCTCAAACATTGCCGGGCGAGCTTGATCCTCCTCAAACATTTGGCCAGCGAAGCTTGGCTCACCCGCTAGCTTGATCCTCAAACATTTGCTCATTTGCCATATCAGCAAGCGAAGCACATGCTGATGGAGCCCACCCGCTGGAGCCCGATTCCTCGCCGGGCTTGGCCCTGCTGGATCCCTAAAAAAAACATTTACAAGCGAAGCTGGTGCCCTCAAACATTTGCCAATGGCATTTGCCATGCGAAGCTACTGGAGCTGAGCCTGCTTGGCTCAATCCAAGCGAAGCTCACCGCTTGGAATCCCTCAAACATTTGCCAAGCGAAGCAGTGGAGCTTGATCCTCAAACATTTGCCAAGCGAAGCAGCCTACCTGCTGGTCCGATTCTGCAACACGTTGCCAAGCTGAGCCTGACCAAACATTTGCTTGAAACTGGGCCTCAGCCTGAAAACATTTTGCCAAGCGAAGCTTGGCCTACCCGCTGGAGCCTGATCCCTCAAACATTTGCCAAGCGAAGCTTGGCCCACCTGCTGGAGCTTGATCCAAACATGCCAAGCGAAGCTGGCTACCTGCTGGAGCTGATCCTCAAACATTTGCCACAGCCTACCTGTTGGAGCTTGATCCTCAAACATTTGCCAAGCGAAGCTTGGCCTACCTGCTGGAGCTTGATTCCCTCCCAACATTTGCCAAGCGAAGCTTGGCCTACCTGCCTAGAGCTTGATCCTCAAACATTTGCCGCTTGGTTGGCCTACCCGCTGGAGCTTGATCCTCAAACATTTGCCAAGCGAAGTTTGGCCTACCCGCGAGACTTTTAATGGTACGGTGTGAATATATCCGCATTGGGTTTCTACCCGATACACTAGTTGCTTTAATCATTTATCAAGGAAGTATTTTATAAGCTTCAAGTAGTACGTACCGGTACCGGTTCCTGAAAATTTTAAAATTCAATTCTTGAATAAACATGTCTTCAAATTAATGCAGTTTTAAAGTCAATCAATAAATTGAATTAAAATTCATATAATTCATCCCGTCTTTTAAACAAACAGAAGCTAATGCTAACGAGTTAGCCCAAAGGTGACTTGACTCCACACAATATGGCTAAATTATGTGTTCGTTCTTTTACTTCATGCAATCCTTCCGGCTAAAATGTATTAAACTGCATTCAATTTCCATTTCATTGAAGCAGATCTGTCCTACCTTTATTGTTCTCTGGGACACATTGGTGGTTAACCTCGACTGAAACCGATGACAATATGCAATTTATGGCATTCAAAATGTCGAGACATACAGTTTGAACAACACTGCATAAATCAGACATACGTAAAGCGTTGGAAAATTTTATAACTTAATATATACGCTTTCTGACATGAAATGCTGAATATGCATAATTTTTCATGTACAAGCAGCAAAAAAATAGTGACTTGATATACGATTTCATATGCTGTTGCTTCGCAAAAATCGTCTAGTTTGCTGTTTCATTTTATTTTAAAATCACTGTCATGTTGATGACTTCCTATACGTTTATGGTAGTTTGTGTCGAGAGAATAGAGGGGTATTCGGATGGGTTAAGGGAAAATAACTGAACTTTTCATTGCTGAATGAAAGTAAAAGCTATTTAAAGTCCAATTCAAAACTGATTCAGCACGCAATTCTTAAAGGAAAATTGAAAAAGTTTCGACTCATTAAAGTTCCTATTAGGGATTGTTCATGTATTGCATAACGCAAAAAAAATCGACCTTTGCCTATGGGCCTCCGTCCGTTCTCTTCCCCTCTCCTTTTCCCCATCCATCCTCTTCCCCTCCGTCCTCTTCCCCGTCCGTCCTCTTCCTCGTCCGTCCCCTTCCTCGTCCGTCCCTTCTGCGTCCGTCCCTTCTCCGTCCATCTTCTACCCAGTACGTCATCTTCCCAGACTCTCTTCTTCCCCGTCCACTTCCTTGTTATTTCCTTCATAACAAAGTTTAAACCAGTTTGGACCAGTTTAAACCATAGCAAAATCTCAACCATAATCCAACCCCTCCCATCCCCCTCTTAAAAGGATTACGTTACATAATAAGCAAATGTCCCCTTAACCCATTGTCTAAAAATTCAATATCCTTCCACTAAAAAAAAGGAAAGCACATGCTTAAGCAATGAAATAAAAATGTAATTTCCCTCGCACATAAAAGACACTCAGCTGTAAAAAAATCGATATTTTTTCATGACTTTGACACTCTTGTGCTTCATATAGAGTGTCAGTGTCAGTGGTGGGCAACTTGTGTGCCGCGGCACGATTGTGAAGCGAAAACTTTGGAACTGTCATTAACTGTCCGTTAGATTGAGGTTAACCACCAAGGAATGCCTTGGAAAAGTTAAAGATTGTCCACAACTGATATACAGCATAAAAAATTCGTTTCATTTGCAACTACTCAAGGATTTGGAAAATTTTATTCTTCCTGAAAAACACACAAAAAAAACAAAATCTGAAGCAGCTTCCCGACAGAACGAAAAAACGACAGTAACTTGTTCTTCTAATGTTCCGAAAAATAGAGCAAATAAAAGAATTTTTTTCTGTCTAAAGGAAGCAGTGAAGTTGAAAACTTTACAATCCGTCAGTCTTCATAAAAACGAACTTTTTTTCTGTGTTGATGAGAACGTGAAGATGAATAGTGGAAAATAAAGATAGAAACTTTATTTTTCTGTTCCATTGTACTTTGAGATTTTTTTCATTTCATTAAAGTTTGACGAGTTGTGCTACGAGTTGCTGACTTTTTTTTTTCGAAAAGATAAAAGCTGAATGATAAACGGGAAGGAAATTTATGAATGAAGCACTGGAAGTCTATTTTTAAAAAGAGTTTTTACTTTATGATTTAGTATTGTTAGTTACTATCATAGCCACTGTCATTTAACTCGTCTATAAAGATAATAAGGACAACGAGAACTAACGACTCTCACAATTAAATAGTGACCGCAATAACTCCTATTAACTTGAGACAAAAGGGTCGATTACGAATCAGTTTGACACTCATTTTGAAGCCTCACTGAAGGAGTTCAGATTCTAAATAGAATCCTTATAGATTCATCCCCGAGTGGACAAAAATATGCTAAAACCAACAAATGGCAAGTTAATGTTCATTTGATGTCTAAGTCTAATCCTGGATCTAACCAGAGCTCGAAAATGACTCGAATTTTTTATGAAATGACTCTATTAATTAAACCCTTTTTATGGAGTTGCTCTGTTGGCTGGTTGGTCATGATCAAATCTTGTATTTCATTTAACATCCAAGTTCACTTTAAGCTCTGGTTCCAAAAAATCTAACTTATTTTTGTCCATTTGGGGCTACTTTGTATCATTCTGGTAACCCAATGGAAGCCAAGTCAGACCGTTCTACATTTATTTTGTTCAGGAAAGAGATGTTGTTCAAATAGATGTCGCCTTAAACTAACTCTATCGCTGGCTTCCAATATGCTTTCCCGAAATTCCGGTCGGAGCAGTCCCGGGATTTCCCGGTGGTTCAAGAAAGCATAGCCTTCCATTTACCAATCCCCGATTCAAGTGGAATTCTATTTTAGTTCTTTGAATGCCCGCGTGGTCTTTTGCCATCCTCAAAGTTAGCGTCACTAAGAAATGGATGCAAGATGGAACACTCATTTTTAATTTTAGTCGAATTCAAGTTTGCCAATATGTTTTAGAATGATGTATCATGGACGTTAAAAAGGGTAGGGGTCACAAAATACCATAGCAAATTTCTGAGAAAAAATTCCAAAAAATGGGCGAGGGTGTTAACTTTAAACTCTTAATTCCTTTTGATCCATCCAACCAGAAAAAGGAAAAATTCCAAAAATACTCTTCACAAAAAATTTCAGCAGAAACTCAACAAAAAACTGGAGAAAAACTATTTAAAGGATTAATTTCTATTTTTAAAATGTGACAAAGATTTCATGTCTCAAAGGATAAAGTCGAAGCTTAACCTTCGTCACATTCCCAAAGCAAAAAACGTGATGCGGAAGCATCATTGGAATGTGAGGAAAAATTAATTAAAATTTTCTTTCAAATTTAATTTCAATTTTACAGCAACAAAAAAGTTTCTAATTTTGAAAAATATTTGCCAATTAAGGCAGCAAGGCAGGAATGATGGAATGTCTTCTTCTTCTATTTTTGGTTTCTGGGGGTAATAAAATTATTTTATTGCTGTGGAAAACCATATTTGATTAGCAATTAGCATAATGTTACTATATATGATGAGATGAGATGCTTAATAATGAGATTATAGTTTTATATGTGGATATGCCTACGGATCACATATCTCATGACAATTTGTGAGACGTCAATATTCATATTCAGCATTTTTTATTGCTCAATCGCAGATTTTGTGTCTTATTATATTACGCCTTCATATGTCATGTAATAAGATATTCCTATAACGATGATTATGGCTCATAAATTCAGTATATTCAGTTTATATTCTATCCAACGTGGAGACATTATTACTCATGTCCGAGGCACAAAAGCCTACATGTCTCAAAGTAATTTGCCTAGCACTAAAAGGAAGTAAAAGTTTCAATTTCTTCTTTTCTTGTGGCTTTATATTATTTCAAAGTTATAAAGTTTCGTGTCCTAAATTTAGCGGACATGTTGGGGAATGGTGAGCTTTGAGGATGTAGACATGACATTTTATTTAAATTATTTTGTTCTGAGTTTTGATAAAGGTGTGTTGGAGATTACACATTGGACATTAGTAAAAGCTTGTGGATTCTTTGTTGAAATTATGTTTTACATGTCACTGAGGATTTTGATAAGATTAATGTTATGATTTGTTGTGACTAGGCATACATGTTAGACTTGGATTGTATGAATTAAGTCCTACAAAATACACAATTTTAAGAAAATAATCCAGATGTGATCAGAACTCGAAATAGACACAAATTGTATTTGGAATTGAGTGGACTAGAACTTGACTTTAACCGACTTTTTCACAAAATCCGTGTCAACTTCAAACTCTGAATAAGACTCTGTGAACTGTCACCATGAACTGTCAGTACTTGATCCTTGATTACTTACTTGCTTGGCTTGGGCGCACGTGGGGCTGTTGCTACGTGTGGAGCACATTTAAAGTCGGCTATATCCTTCGAGACCTCTGCCAGTTCTGAATTTTAAGGACTTAAGCAAATTATAGCATCGAATTCAGGTATTACTTGAGCTTTCTTGTGAAGTTTTTGATCCTCGTCCTCTAAATGTTAGAGACAGGATCGTAACTAGAAATTTTTAATGAGAATAAGGTTTAAAATTGAAGAATTTAGGGAACTTTTGGAATTTTTACAACATTAGAGGAGATACTCTAAACCACCTCTCTCCTCCATCCACGAATACACCCCAGATTCAAGAACTCAACAAAATTAATTCAATATTCCCGGAAGATAGTAAAATTTTCCGGTTTCTGATTTTGACATATTTTTGTTACAAACTTCCTTAGAAATAGTCCAAAAACTTTTCATTCAAACTTTTCGGAAATTCTATTAAAAATCATCAATAAGGCATTCTTATTTTATTCATATTTATGGAGAGACCTTCTAAGAAAACACTATGGGGCAAAATGAAAAAAAAAGGGACATTCACTTTAATTTTTGGACTTTTTAGAATCAAGACTTGAGGGTATTTTTTTCTTATAGTACATATAGCAATAGACTTGCATGCAAAATTTCAGCTCATTTGGTGCTGTTTGGTCGGTTCTGGAGCTGTTTGAAGTTGAAAAATGGTAAAAAAATGGTTTTTTTCACTCTTTGTTTGACTTGAAAAGTTTCATATTTAATTAAAAGATATTGAAAAACGGTTTTCGGTTCCTAATTCTACTATATAAGAGCTTTAATTTGACATAGGACAAGGTTTATATATATTGGGTTTTAGTGGCAGGACTTGAGAAAATGTATGAAAATACCAGGAAAAAAGCTTCAAGCGTCCGGAAAATATGCTAGTTCTTAAAAGTTTCTCATATAGACCTATTTTTTCGTAAAGTACTTACTTTCTACTTTCCAAAACTGAAAAAATATCCAAAATCGGTTGGTACGAACAAAAGTTATTGCATTTTTAGTTTTGGACGAATTTTTTTCTCAAAACTAATATTTCTGAGATGAATTTGGAAGATATCATTTGGAAAAAGTTTTTTAATGTTTTTTAATGTATTTAGTGATTTTAAAGGACTTGTGAAGAAATTTTTGAAAAAGTTCAAAATTCTTCGAGTTAGAGGTACATATGCTATTTGACGACTTGACCCTTTTTCTCATCACTCAAACTGCTATAACTTTTACATGACTTAATATATTTCAGTTCTGTTTCTTGTTTAGTGTAGCTTGTTATAATACCTTTCTAACGATATATAATACTTAATAGTTGGAAGTAGTCTTGGTCGTGAAAACGGACCCTGTTTGTGACTGACCCTTTACAAAGAAATTTTCAAAAAGTCATTTCTAAAACTACCACTTAGAAATTAAATAATATAATGATTTTGTGTTTTTCAGATCAAAATATGATAGTTATGAATCTCAAAACACAAAAAATCTCATTTTGTAAATTTTCTGTAACTTTAGGGGCCTTCATAGGTAATACTCAGGTAGTCTCTCAATTCTCAGAAATGAAACTTTTTTATTGACTTTTTTTTGATTGATATTGAATATTTACAATTATTTTGTGCAAATTATATCAATTTTAAAAAGTTTGGGTAAAAAAAGTGATTTTTGACTATTTTGTTAAAAACAGGCTTAGGTAGGCCACATTTAAGGCACTCCAGTAGCCACTATGATTAAGTTCTATACATGTTTTATACATATTTATAAAGGTAATAGTAGTAACTAGCAATAACAGAAAACAGAATGTAAAAATATTGGTTCTAAAAAAAGTTATAGTCATTTGAGTGGCCAAAAAAGGGTCGAGGAGGGCAACCAGCATAGGCAAAAACACAAAAATTCAAAAATTTACGTTTATTTTGACAAAAAACGCAATAATTTGAATTATTACGACATAAAAATAGTTTTTATTCAAAAATCTTCAAGAATTTCGTTAAAATTTTGAATTTTTGTGTTTTTGCCTATGCTGGTTGCTCTCTTCGACACTTTTTTGGCCACTCAAATGACTATAACTTTTTTTAGAACCAATATTTTTACATTCTGTTTTCTGTTATTGCTAGTTACTACTATTACCTTTATTAATATGTATAAAACATGTATAGAACTTAATCATAGTGGCTACTGGAGTGCCTTAAATGTGGCCTACCTAAGCCTGTTTTTAACAAAATAGTCAAATATCACTTTTTACCCAAACTTTTTAAAATTGATACATTCTCCACAAAATAATTGTAAATATTCAATATCAATCAAAAAAAGTCAATAAAAAAGTTTCATTTCTGAGAATTGAGAGACTACCTGAGTATTACCTATGAAGGCCCCTAAAGTTACAGAAAATTTACAAAATGAGATTTTTTGTGTTTTGAGATTCATAACTATCATATTTTGATCTGAAAAACACAAAATCATTATATTATTTAATTTCTAAGTGGTAGTTTTAGAAATGACTTTTTTGAAAATTTCTTTGTAAAGGGTCAGTCACAAACAGGGTCCGTTTTCACGACCAAGACTACTTCCAACTATTAAGTATTATATATCGTTAGAAAGGTATTATAACAAGCTACACTAAACAAGAAACAGAACTGAAATATATTTAGTCATGTAAAAGTTATAGCAGTTTGAGTGATGAGAAAAAGGGTCAAGTCGTCAAATAGCATATGTACCTCTAACTCGAAGAATTTTGAACTTTTTCAAAAATTTCTTCACAAGTCCTTTTAAAATCACTAAATACATTAAAAAACATTAAAAAACTTTTTCCAAATGATATCTTCCAAATTCATCTCAGAAATATTAGTTTTGAGAAAAAAATTCGTCCAAAACTAAAAATGCAATAACTTTTGTTCGTACCAACCGATTTTGGATATTTTTTCAGTTTTGGAAAGTAGAAAGTAAGTACTTTACGAAAAAATAGGTCTATATGAGAAACTTTTAAGAACTAGCATATTTTCCGGACGCTTGAAGCTTTTTTTCCTGGTATTTTCATACATTTTCTCAAGTCCTGCCACTAAAACCCAATATATATAAACCTTGTCCTATGTCAAATTAAAGCTCTTATATAGTAGAATTAGGAACCGAAAACCGTTTTTCAATATCTTTTAATTAAATATGAAACTTTTCAAGTCAAACAAAGAGTGAAAAAAACCATTTTTTTACCATTTTTCAACTTCAAACAGCTCCAGAACCGACCAAACAGCACCAAATGAGCTGAAATTTTGCATGCAAGTCTATTGCTATATGTACTATAAGAAAAAATACCCTCAAGTCTTGATTCTAAAAAGTCCAAAAATCAAAGTGAATGTCCCTTTTTTTTCATTTTGCCCCATAGTGGAAAACTTAATTTAATTTAAGATTTACTCCTGAATATCACAAGTCGGTGAGTTGATCCATGATCTGGTTCTAGGCTGAAGTGGTTCTGGCTGAATTTATGATCGAGACTCCAAGTAAAGACCCTAGGTGGGTTTGATTGACTCTGATCAAGGGTCAAGCACTCCAATGTGCTGTATTTTCTAATAAATTCAATAAGTATGTACAGTACTGTAATTTTGTAGTGTCTGTCTCTTGACCAGAGTCGGTCAAAGCGGCTCGGGACTGGATTATTGATCGATTACCTGATTAGTGCTATTCAAGTTAGAGTCAGAAAAAGTCAGACAATTTGGTTGGAAACTTCACGTTCCCAAAATGTATGCCAAAGTTCTTAAAACAACTCATCATGTAATAAAATGGAAACAAATCATGTGGTTTTTATGGCAACATGTATTTGTAATCATGAAGAAAGAGAGAAAAGTTCTAACGAAAGTGTCCACTACGTCAAACAATGAAATTAACCACTCTATCAATGCTTGAGTATTACATATTACTAGAACAGAGAGGAAAAACTGTATAAAATTGAAGAAGACATAATGGAAAAGCAGAAAATGAACTTTTTTTCTCTTATTGATTGCCATAGAAATCAACAAGAGTATTTAGTAACTCTACAGGCAATTTCCATTGTTTATAAATTGAATTTCAATCAAATATCAATCTATCTATCCTGAAGTATATTTAGAAGTAAATTGAGAATGGATAAATAAATGATATACAATGAATATGAAGTAGCTAAAGGTAAACAATTAGATGTGATGAGAAAGTATAGCAATTTACTCTGAACAGCTTGTGATTTTCTTCCTCCTTTTTCTCATTTATTTGTTGTTGCTGAATGCACAATGATAAAAATTTGTCGAGTGAATATTTTATGTTGATAACATTTTAATTAAGCACTTAAATAATAATACGAAATGAATAACATAGCAATAGCCCTGAAGGAGGGGAAATAAAACATTTGTTGGATTTTCATACATTAATGATAATGATAATAACTTGGAACTGGGGATTTAATAAAAATGGATTGAAAGATTGGATGTGTTGCTTAGTAATGGGATTTGTATGATTGTTTGTGATGATTGCTTTTAGTCGACATTATCAAGCTTTAAACGGTCACGAATAGGACTATATGGTAAATTTCATGTTTTAGTATTAATGAACGTGCTCAATCAATATTTGATCAATATAATTGAACATTCTCAATTCTTTAATTATTCTCATGAGAATGCTACTTGCTTGCTCAGGAAAGAGCCAAAATAAGCCATTTCGTAGCTGTCAGGACACTCTTTTCATCGATGTTAAATTTTGCATCTTGGTCTAATGAAACGATAAAAGCAGAACAATGAATATATTTAAGTTCACTTTGTGTCACGCTCCCTAACAACCCACAGTAGCTCACTAGGTGAAATCACTGACATAAAATTACGAAAGCGTTGATTCGAGTCTAACTCGGAACTTGATTTGAGGAAATGTACTTTTTCTCGAGATCCTTAGAAGTTACAAGGTTCCCAACAGTCTGGTTATCAAACATAGCGACTTAGCAGTGTCTTTGTCATTCTGGGTTTGATTAATTAATTGTTTAAATACTACTTTCATAGCTAATAACTTGAGTCTTGATTTGTATAGCCGAAACAGAGCATTTTTCAAACGACTTGTTTTGAACGGGGATCGAACCCTTAATTTACAATTTACGGTTGTATATGCTCTTATTACTGAGATATCGGCGTTGTTTGAAGTACCAATTTAATCTGTTATGCTTCCCTGGTTTTGGACGGTATAAAAATAAGAGTTAGATCAATATTCGAATTAAGAAAAACTTAATAAACTTGTATTCCCATAAATTCTCCAATCCACATAATCTGGCAGGATATGATCAGAAAGAGCTACAAAATAAAATTACAAGAGCTTCTGCCTTTTTCATTAAAATGGAAATCATCCAAGGATAATTAAGCTTAATGATTAATAAAGCCAAATGAACTGCTGCTTATTTTGTAAAGCACGCTCGAGCATATTCTCCAACAAGCCATGTCCTACAGCTAAATATAGTTTCAAAAGTACTTTTTGTTATTTTATGATATTCACGAGTGCGTTATATATAGGAAATGTATTCATGAATGAGTTTATAAATAGATATACAATTTGAAAATCGATTCCATTATGATAATGATGATGTGAATATCTACATAGTATCGATTTTACAATCAATCTAGGAGTGACGCGTGGAGGCAGTTAATTTAATTGAAAAATAATAAGAAGGAAAAGGTCCAAAAAAATTAATTTTCCCTTTTTCTTGCAGCAGTTCCTCAAATAGCTTGAAATTTGTGTTTTGGAAAGTCATTAAACCTTCTGTTTGTTGGCCTTCAATGCTTTAAAAAATATCAAGCAATTTCCTCGATCGACAGGACATACATCTTCACAAGTCAATACAAAGGAAGCACTAAATCACAATAAATAGTTTCCACGAGCACTCTTTCAGCTATTCTTCCTTTATTTCGTATTTTTATATACACAAAAATGTATGTTTGAAGATCCATTCATGCGAAAATTCAATACTTTCTGCTTCCTTCACATACTCACATGTATTTAGAAGTAAATAGGCTGATATGCCTAATAAATCTCTCACGTCATTCAAGCCTGATGCTGTAAATTCTTCTTATTATTGGTTAAAGGAACATTTTAATTTAAAGGCATTCCAACGTCATATTTCAGTCTGTTTGATGATGTCTTTAATTTAGGCACTTTGAAATGTTGAACGAATTATGTCAATCCACACAAAAGGTATATCGACATCACCACATATGTGTCAGCAGTGTGTTCATACGCCTCTCTCAATGTGACTTGTTGAGATGGATATCAAGAAGAATTTTATTTAGGTTTCGAGACGTTTCGTTGCCCTTGAATTACCACAAAATCCATTAATAGAACATCTACATTGCTTGTGGGTGATGATTGTGTTATACTTTTTGATTGCTAATTGGGTTACAGACTTTGGTTTTTTGTATTTTAAAGGGGGTTAGTCATTCAAAGTATTCTACTTTTGGGGGCTATTGAGGCAACTGAGCATCTGGGCATCTGAGTGTTGTACATTAAGCTACTTAAGAAACGGAAGTATTGAAACTTCTTAAAAGTCACTTGGTTGGTAGTTGGATTTAAACCCGGGGTCCAAATTCGACATCAAATTTTGGAACCTGCACTTTGTCAACTGAGCTAACAAGATACTTTAGCTTCTATACACAACAGAGATTACAGTGTATGACTGTAAGACTCGATATAATTTGTAAATGGCAAGAGAGTACGAGGATGAGTCTAAATGGCTTGGTGGCGGAGTGGTTTAGTCTTTCAGTACCTAGTTGTTGCAACAAAAACCCTGCGATTTTGGGTTCGAAACTCGACAGGTGAAATTGATCGTTTATTCTTTTTCGAATCATACATAGTGAAAACGCGACTAACAGTCTCCCTCAGTTGGATGCATTATTATTATCAGAGTAGTTTTGATTTCACTTTAAACTGTGGTCAAACAACTAAATCTAAATAGAGTCCAGGTAGAGTTAAGCCGACCTGATGTCGGATGCTATTCGGATATAGGCTTTTCAAAAAAAATTACGTAGACAGCCAAAAAACTCTTTTACCCTTTCTAATCGATGATATATCTCCTCTATAAATGTTCAACTTAACAGTATACATTCCGTTAAATGAGCTCATGAATTGTTAAGCATCTGCCATTGACGGATATCATCATATCAAAATTTAATTTACGCTTCTGTAAAAATAAATTTGCTAATAAAACCAATAAAATAAAATTTATGGTATCGAATAAATAAATGCTATACTTCCATCTCTCATCACGGCCATTCCTCAAGTAAACTCAACAAGTTTATTTATTCTTCATCTTTATCCATTTCAAATTTCTCTTTTTTTGCCTCAGTTTTGGATATTCTCTCAAGCCTTTGAATTATCTATGGCATTAAAAGACCGAGCAGCTAGAAAAGTTAATTAATACGTGACGCGCTTCAAATGATTTAATTTTTGTCATGAACAAATTTCTTACGGATATTGTTCAGACATTGCTGAGGGTTTCTCATGCCTTTCCTCGTCTAGGAAAAATTACTTTCTTCCGGATGTTGTGTTCCTCACTCTCCTCGACATTGATAGTTTTGTTGTTGCTTTTATTATGGTTTGTTGGCTTTCATATTGAATTTTGTGCGAATATGTTGTGGAGAGAATTAATTAGTTAGAATGTATGTTTTGTGTAGACATACATAATAGGGAAAGGTAGTGAAATTTTGTTATTCATTCATCAATAATTTATCAAAACTTCATTGTTTGAATGTTAAGGATTGGCCACTTATGATTATGAAGGAGTGTCTTCCGATCGATACATGATGAAATGTTGGTACAACGGCGACAATGAAGCGATAGTATACTCAGAACGGTGAAATGGGATCAGTTGCCTAAATGGTAGATTGCTGGCCTTACGTGTTATAGTTCCTGGTTTCAATCCCAGGTCATTTCAAATTTAGCTATTTTTCCATTTCGCTGTACTAGTTCTCTAATAGACAATGAACAAATTCACCTAAATGAGCGTACTCTTACTTACTGACTTTGCTGTCCGTACAGATCAAGTGTGATCCATCGCCTCCCTCAGTCGGTTCCTGAAGCTGGCTCTATCGCTGGATACCGTTTGCCAATTGCTAATTCCAAGTGTGTAGACTAGTATACTAAATGCTCTTTGTCTATTTGGATTTACGATGCTCGGTTTATGTGATGGGTGAAGTTTTGAAATCTCTTGCACAAAATGTGTCTTCATTGCATTCTCTGAATTGTAACTAGGTAGAATTGCTACAAATGGTTTATCAACTCTCACAACGCATTCGTATCTATGCAATTTGCAAAACTTGATAAAGAAGGTTGCAGGCAATTGCAAAAAACAACCAAATTTGTTGCAACTTAGTTCTAAGCCCTTGAATTTTGTATGAGGTCGAGTCGACTCAAATCAATTTCTATATTTCCGAGAATTCAACAAAGCAAATGTAAGTTTTACATGACAAACGAAGAATTGACACATCACACTGCCACTGATATAAATTGAAAAAGACTGCTGTCAATTTACTATTCTACTAAAATGCTAAAATAGCTTCAATTAAGTTCTGCAATTTTTCCTACAAATCCAAATAGACATGAAGAGTTTGGTCAAAAAATTGAGCATGCTGAGGTATAATGAGTAAACTCATGAGCAGGCTACGCTAGACGACAATGCTCATTGTCTGGTAATGAATACCATTCTAACCTTTAACACAAAAACAGCAACAAAATCCAATATGTTTATCAATAAATTAACAAGTTTGTCGACATTCCACCAAAAATACCAAACCCAAAAATAAGGAATTCTTCTTTATGAAAACATCAAATATTTTTGTGTGATTGATAGGAAAACAAATATTACAACGTAATAACCAGCAATAATCTAAATAAAAAACAATAATAATCGAGTACTTTTATCATGCTTACAAATAGAATAAAAAAAGCACACAATAATCGATTAAGCATTTATGGACAATGAAAATAAATTATGAAGCATAACGAAAATAACTGTGAGCATTTTTGTTTATGAGAAATGAGAAAAAGATGGGATATTTGTAGCAGAGCTTGTGTAAGCAATAATCATTTCTCGTTGATTCATCGTATAAATAAGCAATATCATCAACACCATGCATTGTAATATATTTTCAATATCTGCTGGATATTTGAAGGCATGGCGACATCAAGAATAGAAGAATCTGGAGAATTATGTGGCAATTTGTCAATGAATTGCTTGGAACATGAGGATGGAATGTGTTAATATTTGGTAATGAGGGGCATTTTCTTTACGATTTGGACATAGATTTTACATAAAATGAGAATATTTCCTGATTTGTTTACCAATAAAATGGTCAAAAAAATGCCTTAAGTTATCATCAAAATGAGAAAACTTTTGGATATTTACGATTATGTATGGCTTCATGCATGAATGAAATGGATTTGTTATTTAAAGAAAAGGAATCAATAAACAAGAAATAAAAATAAGAAGAAGTGATGTATTTTTATAGGAAAAAATGGACATTTTGGAGATTTCAGGCCAGGTTGATGGATGTGTGGTTTATGGTGGGTTTTAAGACTTTTTTCACAAAATCATAGCAAATTGAAGAAGTTTTCGGACCAGATAAGGATTGGTAACTTCTTTTACTGGCTATTAGGGCAGGGCCAACTTCTCGAGACCGAGACCAACTTCTCAAGCCGAAAACGAGAACAGAAGCGGAATCAAGACAGAGAACGGAATCGAGTCAAAAAACGGGACTGAGAAAGAAAATGGAACCGAGATACAGAACGGAATCGAAACAGAGAACGGGATCGAGACATAGAGTGGGACAGAGAACGTGACTAAGACAGAGAACAGAACCTAGTCAGAGAACGAAACCGAAACAGAAAATTTGTTCGAAATAGAGAACGGGACTGAGATAGAGACAGGGAACGGGATCGAAACAGAGAACAGTACCAAGACAGCAGCAGACCAAGACTGAGACAGAGAACGGGACCGAAACAGATAACAAAACCGAGACTACAAAGGAATTTCTGGTATCGTGATCCCTTACCAGCTGGACTCATGGACAGAGCTCGTTTCTACACGCATTTTGTATGAGTAAGTCGATTCGATTCCTATACAAAACCAAGCAATTACTTAAAAACCAAAGAAAATCAATTAATAATAATTTTCCAATCCTGCATTTCATGTCCTCTTTGTATTAAAAAGGGTACAAATCCCTTTTTTTATTCTCCATCAATATCACTTTGACATGTTTAAATGACACAAAAGCAAACCAATGGATTGAATGCAACGTGATAATGTCGTTAAGATAAAGGCACAAGGACAAAATCGTATTACGACGTAAAATAAAATGAACTCGAATTAATTATAATTAAGATTAGCTTTTAATGTGCATGACTCTTCTTTTACCAAAGACATAAAAATTCATCAAAAGAAATTTTCTTTATCAAATTTCGTGTATCAAAAGTAATGAATTAAGAAGAAAACCGAAATTAAAAAAGACTCAAAGCCTTAAAAAACGGAAACGCCGCTACATTCATACTCGACTGATTATTTGTTGAAGTGTTTATCGTATTAAAAATAAATTAATCTTATTATGTTGATGAACAAACAAGAAATGGCAACAACATTGTCCGTAATCGAATTTCTGGAAATGTTAATTGAAAAGTTTTCAGACTATGAATAGAATGGATGACAAGTTGGGAAATGTTATTGAAGGGGAGTATCAGTTAAGCATCATTAAAGTAAAGAAGATGAAAATAGCGCTTTTGTTGGATTCTCATTTTGTTAGGATTGGCATGCAGGTAGAAATAATTGCTGAAAGCTCAAGAAATCACGGCTTTCACAGGTGACTCCTTCCATAGGCTGTCATCTTCCGCTGATGTTCTGTTTTGGAGCAGCCGCCTTTTACCCCTTCAGCAGGTTGCCAATTTCCACTTTCGCTGGTTGTCACCATTCACCGATAGTCCTTCTCGTAGATTCTCACCTTTCACCGATGGTCTTTTCCACGGTTGGTTCCTTTTACTCATGGTCCCTTCTGCAGGGTACTTCTCTTTGCCGATGGCCCCTTCCGTTGGTTGTAGTCTTCCGGATTTTCCCAACTCACAATTCAATCAAGAGTGTGAGTTGGAATGTTTAAACACCAATCTCAATCATTTCCTCCTCACTCAGTTCTCCGCTCAACATACAATCAACATAGCATGTCCGCATTGTACTCATTGTCTATTAGGATCCAAATACGCACAAAAACACACCCATGTTCATGTTATCATTTCAACCTTCAAAAAAATGTATAAATCGATAAGGAAACGTTTGGAAATTACGTATAGCCCTCAATTCCTCTCAATCTCCTTCTAGACCGGTCTTCGATTTTGTTATATAATTCCTGTTTTCGTGTTACAAAGCATTACAGTATAAAGAGAAAATGCATTTTAGCGTTACATAATTTACAAACATTTCCTTAAGAATGCCATCAATCATAGTCCTATTTGGCATTTTCTGGACATTAAAAATACCTCCTTCCTTTATTCAAAATAGAAATCGGGTCAGAACCACCATTGAATTTCATTATAAACAAGAAAATTCAAAATTCACAAAAGATAAACAAATTCCTTAATCATTCAAATTGAATTCATGATTATCATTGTTATTGTTATTGCAAATTTTTGTTGTTTTGCTGACTCAAAATAAGAATAAAAAATCATTAACATTAATGATGTTGAATTATGAGTAAGTGTACTGGCATTCATGAAATGAATGAAAGAAGCAATTGAATGACAATTATCTTGTCACGTTCCTCCATTCTTCTCCCTTAACACGACAAAGTATTTTGATAACATTTTACAGTAGGATGAGTATAAAATGTGGGGATTTCATGTAAGTCAACTGCGGCGTCTATTGGTTGGGGTTAACTGAATTACTGTTTTTACGATTCTGTTCTCGTAAAATTTCATGTTACTGATTTTATTATTATACAGCTCTATACAGCTCATTGAAACGTAATATAAAATAAGTGGAGCTTTGGTGCTATTTATATGAGTAGTGAAGCCACCTAATCATTAATGTGAGAATCCCTTTTATACAAAGACACTTACATTTGATATGAGATACTGCTTGAAGCTTAATTTTATGATTGAAAGAAGAAACTGGGACAAAAAGATGATTTGTAGCTTTTTATTAACTCGAAATGGTCATACTAGTCCTTGGAATTGGGGTTTATTGAGATTAAATAGTAAAACTGAATGGATTTCAGAAGATTTTCTCAACTTTAACACATTTTGGATTGAGTTTAGCTTCTAACTCAATTCTTATCAGTTTTTTAATAAGCAGAGCTTTGTAATTGTGTAATTGTAGTTCAATTAGAGATTCTGGATGAAATAGTCATATCTACAGTGAAGTAAATATCTCAGCGAATACAGAGACTTGAAATACGAATTTAACAAAATTTGATAGCATTTTGGTTGCTTAATAAGACGAAAGTATGTTGAAGTCCAAAACGGAACCGTTTCAGTTCCAACAAGCATCAATCAACCACTTAACAGCAAAATTATCTTTAATGTTCATAATTCAACAATGGATTGACGAAAATCCGAAATTCTTTCAGATTCCTTTAGTATAAACAAAATCTCAAATATTGGAAGGTTTGCAATTCTGTTTTTGAGGTCTGTAAGATCATTTATTTTGCTTTGAAAATTTTATAAACAATCAAATTTAAAATGCGTATTTCTTCAAAACCACAACAGCTAGAAATATACAGTAAGGACCATAAGATCAGGTTTTCAAAGTACTTTAAGCCACTATCTAGTAATCAATGGAAAAGTTCGTAAATTTTGACAAAATTTAAAATAATTTTTTTTGGTTCACGTAAAAATTTACAATTTTTTAACTTCAAAACATTAAAACTTCAACAATATCAATGGTTGCTGACACTGGCTGAAAGTACTTTCAAAACCTAATGATTTGGCACTTATTGCAGATTTCTAGCTGTTGTGGTTTTGAAAAAATATGCATTTTAAATTTGATTGCATACAAAAACTTGAGAGTAAAAAAATGATGTTACTGACTTGGAAAAACAGAACTGCTGCTTCCAATATTTAGCATTTTGTTCATACTAAAGAAATCTGAAAGAATTATGGATTGTCGTCAATCCATTGTCGAATTATGAACATTTAAAGATAATTTTGCTATTCCAGTGGTCAGAAAAATGTTTATTGGAAATAAGCAGTTCCGTTTTCAGACTTCCAACAAACTTTCGTCTTATTAAGCAACCAAAAATGCTATCAAATTTTGTTAAATTGTATTTCAAATCTCTGTATTCGCAGAGATATTTACTTCACTGTAGATATGACTATTTCATCAGAATCTCTCAATTAAATGTCTTCTAAACAGATATTATTCCGCAATGGTGTTTATTCATCGAAATTCAATCGAAAACAAAATATTTACATGAAGGAGACTAACAACTACAAAGGGGAAAATCAACCAATTTTAGTTGCATACAGTTCAAATAAAATATGACCGTTGTCTGATTCACAACACAAAATCAATCTACTAACTTAAATCCATCAATAAATCAATCTTAATGTCCATTCCTTCGAAGTTCAATCTAAAATCATAAGATGAATCTCAAATTTATGTATCCAATGCTCTTTAAACTACGGCACGCGCTCAAATCTCAATTGCTTCTTGGAAGGTTTGACTTACTGTTTCTTGAGTTCTTCTGATTACACGTGTAGGTTGAAGTCTATTATTTAATTGATGGATATTAAAACGTTTTCTAAATTGTAGATTAATTTCTGAAAATTATACGCAAAAACCCTCGAAGCATCCTCTTTTGGAAGCAAATATTTTTGATTTTAATTTTAATTGCTTGAGCAATTATAGTATAGATAACTGAATTGGATGGAAAATGGATTGAAAATTTGTATAGATCAGTGTTGTACAAGCTTTTTCGTGTCATGGAACACCTTGGTGGTAAGCCATCATCATAACTGTACATGGCATGGATCTCCCTGCTCCTGGAATACGCCCCCTGGGCATGTGGTCCACTAGTGTGCCACGTCACACAGTTTGGACAACACTGTGTGGTACAACATGAATATAATCAACTTTAACAATAAGAAAACTCTTCACACTTGCAATTTAGTTCAGATCCGATAAAGTTTGGTGATAAAAATCAATTGATGGAAAAATGTTGCTTCATCCTTCAAATGAAAAACTTTACCATTCTTGACACACTTTTATATGAAGATCATTAACGATAAAAATGACTTTTTTCATCACACGTATGAAAATAAAAGTGAAACTTTTTTCAAAAAGCTCATTTCATTTTTTCCGTAACCACCTACACGCCATTTCAAAGAAGATGAGAATTTGAAAAATATTATCATCACCGCTCAGTCGTGAGGACGATATAATTTGATGTGTCATTGAAGAATATCGAAATGTGTCGTGAAATTTTATGAGATTATAAATGAATTTCTAGGGAAATCATGTCCTCAATGATATTTCATTTCTTTTTTGGCATTTTGACAGCCAATGGCATTTTTATATATTTTATGTTTTTCGTGAGCTTTTTGGAAATTCTTAACTTAAATATGCAGCAATAAATATGATGAGTGTTATGATGAATGCACCCGAGCAGCACAATGCGTCACTTCGAGTATGATGCACGGGTGCCGCCAGAAAATCATCACGTACATCACGTCTTACCTACAATACGACGACGTATCGGTGCCTTAGCGAACACTCTGTACTGTTCGGGATAGATCACAGCTAGATATGAAACTAGCCTAGCTATCTCTTAACACATTCCACTCAAATCAGCACAAAAGCTTAATCTAATCCTGAGTGACTAACGAAAATTGAAATATGTAAATGACTTAAAAATCGATTTACATTGAAATTTCATTCATTAAAATGTAAAGTAAAGCAACAGCCAAGAATCATAAAGATAGGAAAATTAAATATAGAATATATTTCTGAATTTACTTGTCCACCCACACCAAACCACAGAGATAGCAAAATTCAAATTTTACATGCTGTAATGTAAAATTGGATTTAGGAACTTGATTTTGAAAAGTTTGAGGTAGGATATTTTTTGTCATTATGAGGTTGAGTTCGTAATTACTGCTCTAAAATTAGCAAAGGGACTCAAGGATGTGACGCTGATCAGTTCTGGAACCTTGTAAAGTCATTAACTTTTGAGTTA
>NW_027226241.1:0-22413 GCF_022539635.2 Chironomus tepperi
AGTCTCGGTCTTGGTCTCAATCTCTTTTGGAAAATACATGCGAATCACTGATTTATCGGGGGGTTATTCGACTTTATGGCAAAGTGCCCTACATTTTCTAGTACCCTTCATAATACTAAATGATATACCGTTGAAAGGCTACTACAAGAATAAAAGCCCCAATGTGGCACCATAGACAGCTCTCAACAACTTCATCGTTCTATGCTGCTCGGGATTATTATTCAAATTAACCCGACAAATTGTATGACGTTTTGTTTGGGACTACGAAATCCCCAAAAAAAAATCTCAACAAAGATTTACATTTTTTCTGACCTTGAATAATCTTTTATCATATTTAAGCTAACTTCATATTTAAGGTCACCAATATAAACATCACCGATTGTATTAAAAAATTGAAAAAATTTAATAAGCAAAACTGATCACATTTTTTGTGAATTTTATGAAATTTGTGGGGATGTGAGGGGAAATTGAGGATTTTTTGGGGTAAAATTAAAGGAAAATTTTTTTAGAATTTTTAAAAATTTAAGGAAAATTGTTCAAAAAATCAACAAAAAATTCGTCAAATTTAAAAAAAAAATTGTTCAAAATTTGTCAAAATTGTCAAAATTCACAAAATTCTTCCAAAATTCTTAAAAGTTAAACAAATTCTCGTCAAAATCACACTTATTTTATCTCCACCAATACCTTCTAAATAAATAAAATCACAAGCATCAATTTTTATTACAGCTTCTCCAAAACAAGCTTTTCATCATAATGCGTACAAACTTAAACGATCATATATAAAGGATTCAGCTTATATACGCTTAAAATTTTATCGATTCCTTTCCGAAAAAGAAGATTTTAAAGTTTGTTTGTTGATGCTCAGATACAGTCGGTTGGCTCTCTCAGAGTTACATGTGAGAGTTTTGAGGATTGAGTATGAGCATGTTATCATGTGTTTTGACACATAGAATGTCATAAATTCTCACCAGATGTGTGAATAATTCATTAAATTGAGAGTGTTTGGATGATTTGTATGCAGCAATGAGTAATTTGTCATCTGTTTGAAAATTGGATGAGTATTGTACACAAACAAAGAGCACATGGTGACCGGTAAGAGAATACTACAGTGGTGGGCAACCTATGTGACGCGGCACTCTGTGGCACGTGGTCCCGAAAATTCTCGTTGCCGTGTCAAAAATGCTCAAAAAACTCAAAAAATTGGCGAAATTTTCTAAAATTGAGATGTGTGCCGTGATTTGACAAGGTTGTCCACAACTGGACCTCTACTATGGTTGGATTTCATTTAATCTGACGCATTATTCAAGGTCAACGAATTTGCATGAATATGTCGACTCAGGTTATTGAAGGTTTGGTGATGAGCAATGCAGGTGTCCAACGTCAGCAGCCTCTCCTACCCAAGTACCCAATAGCTACAAAACATTATGAATACCTAAACACAGATCCTTCACGAACTCTAAATTGAGCATTGTGCTCTCGTGAGCCTTCATAAGAGTAAGTAAGTATATCGACTTAAGTTCATACAAAATGTGAGCCAACATTGAACTATGCTCTGACTTCAGGCAGTACTTACATGCTTACTTACTTCGCTGGTCGTACAGATCAACAGTGATCCATGTCTTCCCTCAGATGTCGCCTATAACAGGTTCTATCGCCGGCATCCGCCTGCCAATTGTCAACACCAATTGCAATCCTGTCACTATCGACAGCTTCCTTCAGGAGTTCTTCTGATCTAACTTCAGGCTGGATTCGGTAAAATTCACCTTGAGGCTAGAATACAGTTTATGCCGGTTAGTGACCGGATATTTAAATTTACTTAAGATACGAGAGGCAGTCAATTTGTAAACGACTGGCCCAGTTTGGTACGAAAATAACTTTTGCTTACTTTGTTGATAATCTACATAATAAATAAGTCTAATTTGTCTATATTTTTAATTTCTTGTTCTTATTCTTCTTGCTGATAAGACATTTATGACAAAAAATTCCCAACTTTCTAAGAGAACAGATGTTGGGAATTTTCGAAAGGGGTCGATTGGCTATTATGTAACGATTTTTTGGGAACATGGAACAATGAGCAAAGGAGAAGTGGGTCGGTTTCGAGATTTTGTCACGACCTAAATCAGTGGTTCAGTGGTTTATTAATCCATAAGGAAAAAGACGCCCTGGAGCTCCAAAACCTTCAGCAAAGATGAAAAAATGTCAGCTCATCATGCGGACAGAGAATTTTGTGCTAAGCTACAGAACCAGCAACAGAGTCAGATGGAAAGCATTTTGTTATGACTTAAGCTACAAATAGAAACATAGGTTGCACTAAGTAAGTAAGTATCAGTGATGAGAAGCAGATCTTCCCAGATACAGATCTTCCAGTTCTTCTGACAAGAATGAATAAATAATCGGTTCGCAAAGAAGTGGACTGTGGAGTTGAAAAGTCAATACCTTAGGTTACATCATCAGCAAACAGCCCCTTATTCACATGCTAATCATCCACAGACATTGAAAACATTGAGACAATCGTATTCACACCAAATTATTTTAATCTTGTTAATGAAAAAATAAACAAATTTTTATTGCTGTTTCTTGGAAAATTATTATCGAATTAAATAAAGAAGACGTATTTAGAATATTATCAATACTTTCGTGGTTTTTTGGTTTTTCGGTTTAAGAATACTGTTAGTTCTTGAAATTATTTATGTTAAACTGAATCAAGGGTTGGTATCGTTATCTTAAAATGTAATCACAACAGCACCCCCACCAAGCATGGTGTATCGTGTTTTCTATGGTTTATGAAAACGGGGCAGATCATAGCAGAGCATTAGAGACAGAAGGACAAATGTTTTAAATCATATTAATAAAATCATGCATATGTACATGACCAAATGGTCGTGTTTGGCTTTAAAGATCGAATTTTAATGCAATATACTCAGGCCAGACTGAGAAACCAGGCGAGTATCGGCGGTATTTATATGAAATACGGAGGTATTTAGCGGTATGTGTATAGACATTGCGATATTTTCGCTGAGTTTATCAGCCTGGCAATATTCACTATGTTTTCTCGATATCAGAACTGGGTCCGGGAAATTTCGGAAAGTCCTATTAAGGGTAAGTCCCAAAAATCTCCTGGGACCGGAATTTTGAATATCTGCAGTATAGCATCTGCAGATTAAGGGATTTCCTTATTTCCTAAATTGTCTATCAATTGCTCTTACCGCAGATTTCAACTTTTGATTTTCGGTTTCAAGCTTAGTATTTACTAATCCTGATTCACAGTGTACAAATGATGCGAATTTACAGTGAATGATTAAGTGTCAAATTTGATAAATCAGCAAAAAATTACGAACAAATTATAAAAGGAGTCATAATTGAGGTCATTTTTAAATGACGCTTTTTTTAAAAAACTTAAAAGCAAATTTTTATGTCCCACAATTCCTATCTCAGTTTAATCAATTTGAAATTGCGATTATAGTAGCTAAATTACAGATATATGAATGAATTGATTTAGTGGCATATGAACGAGTGCCATGTTGTCAATTTGAACCTCTATGTTCCTAAAATATTGCACTTAGTATTGGGAAATTAGTAAGCAGTGGTCTTCAATGGATCAAAATTGATGTGGGTAATCCAGGCTTGACCTTAGTAAATTACCTCCTTTGTAGTCTGAATTTTCAAAAAATTCAAATTTGGACACTCAAAGTCCTTCCAGCTCTGGAGTAACCCAAAAAGTACGTGACCTAAATTGCCCAATCCAACTCAAAACCCGAGTGACATCAGCTCAAACTCACCATTTTCTGACTCTTTTCATACCATGTTCCATTCCATAATTAACAACATCATACATAAATGACATTCCTTACAAAACAACACTGATTATTTGGGGAAGTCTCTGCGGTTTGTTTATTTTTATCAACATATGTAAGTCATTGAGTTTATCTCAATTTTTAAACATGCATGAACAACATTTTTGACACATTTAAATTGAGTTGCTGATAATCTGAATGTATTAGATGATGAATTTTGTCGTTTAACAATTTATCTCTCCTACTAAATTTAACATGCTGATTGCTGTAATTTTAGGAATTGTGATTGGGTCAAATGATGAAATGAATGTAACAAAAATGTTGTAGATTTAAAAATTATTTTATTTATTTGGATTAGAATTTCACATTAAGTCTCTTAATCTATTGATAAAATTATGAAAATTTTGGAAATATTTTTTAAAATTTTTTTAAATTTTTTTAAAATTTCTTACAATTTTTCAATATTTACAATAAAATAATTCTGAGTATTTGGTACGTCCAAACAGCAAAAGTCGATGTGATCGATCAAAAATCTAGAACAGGTCTGGTCTGTCTCTGACATGATGGCGGATATAACTCCAATACCTTAAAAAATGAGAGTCACTTTGGGCTTTTTAATCAATCAAAATTAAGGTTGGCCAGAGGATTTTCGCAAAATATCGGGACAATTCTAAGTTTGGCTTTAATGGGGTTATTTTGAACTACATTGAGTCTTAATATTCAAAGAACTAATTAAATTAGGTTCGGGATACAGTAGCAAGGCTGAAAAGTACAGCAGCGTCCCGGCAAAAATACAGCAGATGGCCAGAGAATATTAAGTTTTGGTATTGGAATTTGGCAAGCGAAAGCCAGCAATAAGGACAGTTTCAGGTGACATATGAGGAAAAGCCTTTGATCACCATTGATCTTTACGGCCAGAGAAGTTCCGGCCTGGTCCTGGATTTTTGATTGATCAACTGATTTGTGTTGTTCTGGACAGGCTAATTGATCATTATTTTATCATATTAATTTTAAAGTTAAGCGCACAATTTTTCAGATATCACAAGTAGGTCTCTAAATATTTTTAATTCTAAATTCACAAATAATGATTTAAACTTAATTCCAAGGGACAGACACTACAGTGGTACAGAACTGTACTTTTGTTCTGTGCTAAATTCTAACATAATATAATTTTACATATAATATTGTACTTAATCAGACATAATATTAGATTTCAACATAAATTGTATTAAACTATGAAATCATTTTTGGGCAGTTTTTAATTTGGAATTTCAATAAAAAGTCAAGATTGGTCAAGGTCATGTTTAAATGTGATAATAAATGTGGTATAATTTTTGACCGTACATAAAAGCAACATAAAAGTATTAAAACATAAGAAATATTGCTGTTGAAAACAAATTTGTGACTTTTCGTGCTAATTTTTTGCCAATTTTATATAAAATGTTGACACTTTTTGTCTCAGTTTTGTCTCATTTTTGTCACATTCTGTCACAGGGGCGTAGCCAGAGGGTGAGCATTAGGAGGTTCAAGGCCCCTTAGAGAATCAGAAAACCGTTTAGTTTGCAACGTTATTTAATTTTTAAATTTTGATTGCTTTTTTTAAACAGAAATTCAAGGAAAAACTGTTTGGCAGTCTAATTTCTGGTTACACCCCTGTTCTGACACATGCCACCTATGTTGTCCACCCCACATACCACAATTATTTACACAATTATTCATAATCATCAACATCTTCACAATTAGCATCAATTTTATTTTGAAGGTCACTTAATGCAATCCTAAAATTAGGATAACCTTGATTCTCATCATAATCAACCGGTGCAACACAATGCAATCCGGATTATTATGGACATAAACATACTTTAAATTCTCCAAATCAAGTCTTTTCTTAAAATTATATCTAAATTCCGTAATATTATTATCATTAAGTAAAATTTTCCACAATTTTGGATTATTTTCAAAGAAATTTTCATGAATTTTCTCAATTAAATTGGAACCGGCAGCAAAGACATGCAGATGAATTGAATTTGACAGTAAATTTGGTTCCAAAAATTTAATTAAATTATTTTCAATGTCCAAATGCCTTAACAGTGTCAAGTCATAGAACGCGTCGTGCGGAATTGACTCAATTTTATTATTAAACAAGCTCAGCACTTCCAATTGCGTCAAATTGTCCAAAAAGTCTGTCCGATTTATGAATTTAAGGCTCGATGACTGAATCACTAAATTTTCAATTTTCTTAAATTTTTCACCAATTTTTCTCGGCATAAATTCCGTTAAATTTTTCACAACAATTTCCACAATTTCCTCATTTTCAATTTCATCATGTGACAGTCCATTGGATGTGATTATCGACGTTATTTCCAGCATGGAATTTGATACATTATTGTTGATAAATTTACAAATTATTCCGATCATGTCGCGATCACATTCGACACTCATTTCGTGTGACAAACAATTGTGCGATAATAAAATTATAATTAATGTGACAAATAACATCATGTACAGATTTAAACAGCACGACTGATTAATGTAAACTAAATGACATGTTTTCGACCACAGATTAAATATTAAATAAAATAGAAAAAAGAGATCAACAAGTTTTAAAATTTTGTAATTTTCTTCTTTCTTTTTTTTTTTGGTTTTTGTTTAGTGAATAAAAATTACAATTAAAATCGTACGATTGAAATTGAAATCAAAAAAATTGCATTGAAAAAATCGTACGATTGAAATCATAATTTAAATTCAATTTCAATTATAATTATGATCGTAGGATTTAAATTATTGCGATTGAATTGTGTTAATTTCGATCTTTTTTTTTACGATCGAAATTAAACGATTCAATCCTAAAATTGGGATCGAAATTGATTGTATGAAAATTTTTTTGTGGGTAATGATTATGATTAATTTTGAAGGATATTGATTCGGATTCTAGACTGTTGTTCTTTTGTGAATGTTGATGCATTTAAAATTTATACTGGATCTGCAGGAACAGCTGAATTTTCTGCTGATTTGCTGATTTTTCTGTTGATCTTCATTGATTTTCAGCAGAATTCTCATTTTTTGGCTGTTTTATTAGGAACTGAGTGCTTTTTGAATACAGCGATTTCATATTTTGGCTCAGTGGGGCTATATGGAGCTTAGGATGCTTAAAGGAAGTAACGGAAGTGCTTAGTTCCTGAGATCTGATCACATGCTTAAAATGTCATGATTCGTCGAGAAATGAAATAAAAATATTTTTGGCAGTTTCAGCCAGTTGGACATAGTCAGTTATCAATCAGAAATTAATTGGAAGTTATCGATTATGTATGAAGTAACATGTGTCTATCAATATACAGGATATTTATCGGTTTAAAAAAATGCTAATTTTTAATCACTTCCACACGGTTCCATCTTTGATCCAAAGCAGAATGGAATATAGCAAATCTTCCAAAAAGTAACTGTTTATGTCCACATGTTTTCTAATCTTGATTACTTTGATTAGTTTGTGAAATATAATAATCTTTATGATAACTGGCTATGTCCAACTGGCTGGAACTGCCAAAAATATTTTTATTTCATTTCTCGACGAATCATGACATTTTAAGCATGTGATCAGATCTCAGGAACTAAGCACTTCCGTTACTTCCTTTAAGCATCCTAAGCTCCATATAGCCCCACTGAGCCAAAATATGAAATCGCTGTATTCAAAAAGCACTCAGTTCCTAATAAAACAGCCAAAAAATGAGAATTCTGCTGAAAATCAATGAAGATCAACAGAAAAATCAGCAAATCAGCAGAAAATTCAGCTGTTCCTGCAGATCCAGTATAAATTTTAAATGCATCAACATTCACAAAAGAACAACAGTCTAGAATCCGAATCAATATCCTTCAAAATTAATCATAATCATTACCCACAAAAAAATTTTCATACAATCAATTTCGATCCCAATTTTAGGATTGAATCGTTTAATTTCGATCGTAAAAAAAAGATCGAAATTAACACGATTCAATCGCAATAATTTAAATCCTACGATCATAATTATAATTGAAATTGAATTTAAATTATGATTTCAATCGTACGATTTTTTCAATGCAATTTTTTTGATTTCAATTTCAATCGTACGATTTTAATTGTAATTTTTATTCACTATTTTTGTTCTCTGAGAGAAATTGTTGAGAGAATGTTTTGAGTTAGCTGTGGATGCTTTTCAATCATAATAGACATTCATAGGCATAATTATGTATTATATAGAATACTGAGACCTAATAACAAAGGCATAATACTGTAGAATACCGAGAAAATCGAAAAAGATCAAAAAATACCAAAGAAGACCGAAGAAGACCGAAGAAGACCGAAGAAGACCGAAAAAGACCGAAGAAGACCGAAGAAGACCAAAGAAGACCGAAAAAGACCGAAAAAGACCGAAGAAGACCGAAGAAGACCGAAGAAGACCGAAAAAGACCGAAGAAGACCGAAAAAGACCGAAGAAGACCGAAAAAGACCGAATAAGACCGAAGAAGACCGAAGAAGACCGAAGAAGATCGAAGAAGACCGAAGAAGTCCGAAGAAGACCGAAGAAGACCGAAAAAGACCGAAGAAGACCGAAGAAGACCAAAGAAGACCGAAAAAGACCGAATAAGACCGAATAAGACTGAAGAAGACCCGAAAGAGACCGAAGAAGACTGAAGAAGAATGAAGAAAACCGAAAAAGACAAAAAAAGACCGAAGAAGACCTAAGAAGACCGTAGAATACCCAAAAAAAATGAAGAAGACCAAAAAGAATCGAAGATAACCCAAGAAGGCCGAAAAAGAGCAAAAAAGACCGACGAAGACCGAAAAGACCGAAGAAGAACGAAGAAAACCCAAAGACCCAAGAAGTCCGTAGAAGACTCATGAAGACCGAAATAGATCGAAGAAGGCCGAAAAAGATCGAACAATAGCCGAAGAAGACCGAAGCATACCGAAAAGGTCCGAAGATAACCGAACAAGACCGAAAACCGAAGAAATCATATTTAATGTTTAGAACCAAACTCTGTGCATGAATCATTGCTAAAATATTCAAAAAATAATCAAATAAATCAGGTTAATTTGCAGAATCTATGTCAGTTCCTCCCTTCTACCCTCTTCACAGCCACTTGTTGTCCCCTTTCCATAAATCTAGCTGTTGCAATTCACAAAATTTAGGTCAACGACCCACTTCACGAATTCTACACATGAAGCACTTCAAATGCTGCTTTTTCTCTCTCAATTCCTAGTTGTTTCCCGCATTGATGACGTCACAATGTTTTTCTCTCAATTTTTACTCATCTCCAACAAAACATTCGACAAGCACAAAACAATTGCGTGGAAACTTTTTTTCGAAATTACGAAGGATTAAAAAGGAAATGAAATATCGAATTTATTGTCAGATTTTCTTCATTCGTCGGTGACTTTGGATATCAAACAAGACTTTTTACTGTGTCGAGTGTGGATAAGAAGAATTTCGAGTGATTTTTGAGGATTTTTGAGTAAAATTATGAATAATTTTGAGGATTTGTTGAGATTTTTGTGACTTTTAGTGAAAATTATTGAAATTTTTGTGAATTTTATGTGAAAAATGTAAGAAAAATTGGAGTTTTTTGTGAGAATTTTTTAGAATTTTCTGTAAAAGAAGAATTTTTTAAGGAACAAAAAGTCATAAATTTGGAAGATTTTTAGAAGTTTTCACAAGAATTGCATGGAATTGAGATTTTATTATGTTTTGTCTTAAAGTTTATGGTTTAGTGGTTCCACAAGATTTGAATTCCTCACTTACTTACATACTTCGTTGGCAGTATAGATCATTCGAATTCCAATGGTCTGTAAATGGACCCCAAAGTCGGACTCTAGTATAAGATGGATTTCTGTCAATTTCGGGATCCAAATTAAGACCTGATTGGTAATTCTTAGTGGTCTGAACCAGAATTAAGATGCATTTGTGAAGTCTAGAGTCTACAGCAGAGTTGACAGAAATTTGGGAGTCCGGACTCCAAATAAATTCGGACTTTATTCGAGTAGACTCTACTTTTACTAAAGGAAGTGGTGTTGTTTGACCCTCAAGCCTGTTCTAAAAACGTTCATGTTCAATCTGTTAAAACAGACTAAGAAGGAGCCTTGAATGGACTCTATTGGAAAATAAAGTAAAATTCTTGCCAGACTCTCCAAAACTTTGTAACTAAAAATTCTAAGAAGGTGTCTCCACTAGAGTCTGGAAGTCTGGAGTGTCTTTGCAATGCACAGAGCTATGAGCTAAATGAATCCAGCTCTTAAGGCTGGACCCTTCAAGTATTTTACAAGAGTCTGAATTCTAGATGAAACTGCTTCTACCAGAGACCAGATTCCAATATATGCTCCACAGCATTAAATCCCTCCCAACTCTGCTTATTAAGCATAAAAAAACATCATCCCCAAAATAACATGATTAACAATACCACGAAATTCTCAAGATATTTTCCAAATACTCACTTTGTATCTTGATCTTGAGAATTCATCGAAATCGTTACATTAAGAAAAGCACTCAACATCCACTCAAGCTCAAGCTCTGCCTTAAAATAACAAAAAAATAATAAATTTTATCATGAAAAATATCAAAACAGAAAAAAACGTGCGAAAATATCGCATGAGAAAATATTTTCCACAGTTGGCAGTTCCACGAACACTCGTGCAAGTCTAAAGTCGGTGAGAAAATTGTTTTTGCAAAAAAAAGTGAGAATCTTGAAGGTGTTGAAAAGTTAGCGACGATTTATTGCCACTTTTGTTTGTCTAAATTGCAAATTTCTGTAAATAAAATAAAATAAATAAAGAAATTCAAGGCTGAGGTCAACTCGATGTCACATTTGCATCGCTTCCGTTTACAATTTCACAATATTTTTTGTGTGACTTCATTTACATTAATCCATTTAATGCTGTTATGTGCGATGGAGTTGATTGAACTTGAAGATTTGATGTAATTGAATTGGATTTAGTCGGTTGAACCTTAAGAAAATTTGGATCAATTTCAAACGAATCAGACACCAAGTCCGAGTCAGGTTGGCCTGCTGCCGGATTTTGGATCGATTTTCTAATATTTGTAATTCGGAATTGCTTCTGCGGCTGGAAATTGCGACTCAAAAATCCAAAAGTTGACTCTCGTAGAGTCCGGACTCTAGGAGAAGCACCTCATCATTGAAGTCTTCCCAATTCTGGTTTCCCTTACCAAAAATCGGGATTATTACTGCGGTATCGATTTTAAATAGAACAGACTGCAAGTGGTGAACCTTATGAATAGTTATAAGCTCGACATTCATGCCAAGTTACAGAAATATCAAGTTCGTACCTTGATATCCGCTAAATCAATCGCACCTTGTTTCACTTCGGGATTCGTCATCCTAGTGTTGACTTCAAATTGATTTTGAAGATGGTAAAGGGCATAAGGGCTGCCAACTCTTGGACAGAGACTGTTGATAAAGACAGTGAAGCATTTGGTTTTTGTCTAAATGGGTAAAAGAGTAATAATAATATAGAGCGATAGAATCAGTTTTAGATGCCATCTGAGATTGGCCATAGATCTTAATTGATCTGTACTGCCAGAGAAGGAAGGAAGGGTACTTCCGGAAATCCTTGTGATCATGATTCCTGTTCTTAAACCATTTTGATGTCGACAACTTGAAATTGTGCCATTTTTGGTGTCTTTGGGATTTTAGGGAATTCTTAATGATTTTTCAAGGGGGAGGAACTTACATTTTTTTCATGAAAATGCAGGTAAATGCATGTAAATGCATGTGAATGCATGTGAATGCATGTGAATGCATGTAAATGCATGAAAATGCAGGTACCATAGAGAATGAAGCAATAGATCGGAACTGCTTCGATTTTCCTATAGATGGGTGAAAAATTACCGGAAAAACCGATTTCGCCTCAATTATCTTACTTTTTTATAAAAACCAGACGGTAAAAACTAGTAAATTGGTGTTTAAAAGTAGTTTTGAAAAAAATTGTAATAATTCGAAAAAGTCCAATTTCACCTTGATTTTGATCAGAAATTCCTCAGAAAAACCGAATTTTTCATTACTTTTCTTTATTGCCACGTCAACAAAGCTTGACCTATGCTATCAATAGATCTGGAAATTACTGGATCTTATCATTATACTGTAAAATTGACTTGGATACGTATCGATTTGCTATCAAAGGCAAAAATCTGTGATAGATATAGCTACCTATATAAAATATATTGCCTCGTTGTAGGTTTGTCTAGCCAAAGGCAATACCTAGATAAAGGAACTGTATAGTTTTTGCCTAAAAATTGCCTCAAAAGAAGGTACATTCTCATTTTTACAAAAAAAAAACATTAGATATCTCCTCAAATGTTTGCTAGGCTTGCTAAGCATAGGCTCAATTATAATGATTGAGTATACTCATAAACACGGTCATTTAGGTGAGTATACTCATTGTCTGTTAGAGATAGTAACACTGGATGTTGCTGGATAATATTCTCAATCTGAACCGAACAATTTAATCGGTATTTTAAGATCTATTCTGATAAGTACCATCCTGGACTATTTATTCCTTCATTAAATAAACTTTTAAACAATTTTACAGAATAATAATAAGACTCAGCAACTTTTAGAGCTATTATGAACAAAAACTAAGATTCAGTAACATCCAGCGCCAACAAATAGAGCATAATAAATCTAAGTAACATCCAGAATACTCAACTCTTTAATCTAAGAACATCCAGACTCATTGTAAACAAAGAAATGATATTTGATAATGAACAAAATCACATACATTTACCGGTTTTTAGTGATTTTGAGTATACATATACGTTTATTTTTTTGTATAATGTACGCATGTAAACGTATATTTACCTAACCCTAATCTACAGTGAAAAACACCTCAAAAAAGTCGAATTTCGAACTAATTTTCATATAAGGAGAAAATAATTCTTCAGAAAATCAAATTTTGTCGTTTTTTTTTAATTACTAGGTTATAAAACCATTAAAAAATCAAATTTCGGCTCGATTTTATTACCAGAGTGTAAAAAAATCTTGGACACACTAAAAAAGGTTTTCAGGATGGATATATCCGTTAAAAATCCAGTTTTATTAAAATGCATGTAAATGCATGTAAATGCAGGTAAATTTTTAAGTTCCTCCCCCTTGGAATTTTCCTTGTTTTTTCGGATTTTTCTTAATTTTTCTACAACAATTCTAAGTTTTCACATTCCAATTGTACTGCTTTTTGCCTTATCAACCATTCTTCATCAATAATCTCCTTCAATTTACCACAAAACACCAAACCAACTCCCACAAATTGACCAAACATCATTGTTTTCCGCAATTTTTACGTCACACTTACAGGAACCAACCAAAAACGGACTTAACAATTCCAAAAATTCTATTTTTAAATAACCAGAAACATTAAGCTCTTTTCTCAAAATAATGAACAAAAGGGTGTCCATCAAGTAGAACGGTGACCTAACGAGTTCAGTGAAACACTATATATGGGTTTTTTGTGCTAATTTGTGAAAACAAGAAAACAACTTTTAAAAATTTTGTGAAGGTTCCTGCACCGAGATATGAGCATTAAAAGATGCAATTTTTGACGTTCTGGAAGTCAAAATGTAACTCCAACATAACACCACCAAAAAATTTGAAACTTTGCTGTTTTTTTGTGCAACCCATACCCAGTAAAATAAGCTAAAAAAATTTTTTCAAAAAAGTTCCGCTACAGAGTTAGATCCATTTTTCGATTTAAGTGCCGAAAAAGTAGTGAAAAACTCGAAAAATTTTCACACTTTTTAATCTGAAATCTACAAACCTTCACCAAAATTCTTTAAATTTTGCCTGTTTTTTGTGCAAGACTTACCTAACAAAATAAGCATAAAATAATTTTTGGATGTAGCTTATATGGGAAGATATAGCCGTTTTCCCGTGCAACCTAAACTCAAAAAATTCAAAGTTTTTTACAATTTTGCATGGAAATTACGCAAGACTTTACCAAAATTATTGAAAATTCTCCTGAATATTGTGCATATATTAATTGTTCATAAAAGTTTAGTAAAATATAATTTTTTTCATTATATATAGAAATATAGCCATTTTACTCTCCAAGATAGTGAAAAAGTTAAATTTTTCTTAGATTTTGAGCTCTAACTTCAACAGGAAGTAACAAAAATTTTTATAACTTTGTCTAATTTATGTGCAATCATTACTAAAAAAAGTTTCATAAATTTTAATCAAGATTTGCATTTCTGAGAGTTAAAAATATGAAAAAATAGAGATTTTTACTACTTTTTTTACACCTTCATTTGAAAAAATGTCCATTATTTTACAAATAAGTTTTTTTTAAAAAATCTTTTTGCTTTGTTTCATTTAGTAATGATTGCAAATAAATCAGACAAAGTTACAAAAATTTTTGTTACTTCCTGTTGAAGTTAGAGCTCAAAATCTAAGAAAAATTTAACTTTTTCACTATCTTGGAGAGTAAAATGGCTATATTTCTATATATAATGAAAAAATTATATTTTACTAAACTTTTTATGAACAATTAATATATGCACAATATTCAGGAGAATTTTCAATAATTTTGGTAAAGTCTTGCGTAATTTCCATGCAAAATTGTAAAAAACTTTGAATTTTTTGAGTTTAGGTTGCACGGGAAAACGGCTATATCTTCCCATATAAGCTACATCCAAAAATTATTTTATGCTTATTTTGTTAGGTAAGTCTTGCACAAAAAACAGGCAAAATTTAAAAATTTTGGTGAAGGCTTGTAGATTTCAGATTAAAAAGTGTGAAACTTTTTCGATTTTTTCACGACTTTTTCGGCACTTAAATTGAAAAATGGATATAACTCTGTAGTGGAACTTTTTTGAAAAATTTTTTTTGGCTTATTTTACTGGGTATGGGTTGCACTAAAAAACAGCAAAGTTTCAAATTTTTTGGTGCTGTTATGTTGGAGTTACATTTTGACTTCCAGAACGTCAAAAATTGCATCTTTGAATGCTCATATCTCGGTGCAGGAACCTTCACAAAATTTTTAAAAGTTGTTTTCTTGTTTTCACAAATTAGCACAAAAAACCCATATATAGTGTTTCACTGAACTCGTTAGGTCACCGTTCTACTTGATGGACACAACAAAAGGCGTGAATATCATTGACAACAACAAAAAGAAGCTCAATTCCAAAAATGACATGAATGAACTTTTTTTTCTTTTATATCCATTAATAAATATCACAAGATGCTGTGAATATAAAAAATTGTGTGTCTGGGGAGTGAAAAATGTGCTTTTGGAATGAGAATTTATTTATAAAAAACGACAACGATAACGGTGTGACTCAATAAGTATCAAAACATCAAAAGGAGACGGAAATATAATAGCAAAAATCATATTTTATGGAAATCTCAGGAATGCTCGCAAGAAAAAGGTAAGGAATTGAAAGGATTATCTTTTTAATAAAATATCAAAAAAAAGGGCTTTAATGTTTATTGATGGATGACTGTGGGAAGTGAAGGGTTTGTGGATGTGGCAAGAATTTAAATGGATTAAATTCAGTTCAGGTATCTTCACAGAGGAATTTTGAGGTTCAGGTGCCTTCACACTTGAGTTTTGAGGTTCAGGTGCCTTCACACTTGAGTTTTGAGGTTCAGGTGCCTTCACACTTGAGTTTTTGAGGTTCAGGTGCCTTCACATTTGAGTTTTGAGGTTCAGGTGCCTTCACACTTGAGTTTTTGAGGTTCAGGTGCCTTCACACTTGAGTTTTTGAGGTTCAGGTGCCTTCACACAATAACCAATACTTCAAAATAGACACTAAACTATAGCTCATACCCAAAAATAGCTCAACAACTAAATTGAAACTTTTTGCCATTATTTTCCAACATTCCTTCACATTTACTTCCTTATTATTCATTCTCAGTATCCTTAATTGGCCATTTCTTGTGAATATTCAGCAAATTAATTACAAAATAAAGTTCAAATAACACAAAAAAAGGTAATTAAAAGTTTCAACTGATGTTGACGACTCATTTGGAAACGGAATTTCAATTAACACTAAAATATTTATTAATAAATTGTTAATTATGAATTGGAAAACTTTAATTGGATTTCTGTCGAAAAATATTGAACTTATTTCTGCTATGAATTATAAATTATTGTAAATTAATTAAAGATTCAGAAGGTATTTTTAAGTCAAATGTATCCTTAGGGAATGAATGGAGAATACAATCAATTATATAGCATTTTTAGAGCCATTTTCATCAACTGTTACTCAAGGTTACAAATTAATGAACCAAAATTTGAAATTCGTAGTAAAATTGTAAACACCCCAACCCCTAAGGGGTTGCGTAGCTTCCGAATATTCTCCTAATTTCAATATTATGGCCAATTTCTATGATATTGGTATGAATCGTTGTCAGTGTATCACTGTACCATTATTGATGCTATGTTCTTGATTCGGGTTATACTTATAAGGTTATATCCCCTAACAGGCGGCCATCTACTGTATTTTTGAGGGGACGCTGCTGAACGTCTCTCTTTTACTTGTGTTTTGATATTTTGCGAAAATTCTAAGGACCTCCTCCCTAACAGACAAAGAGACCGCTTTTAAGTAACGTAGTGGACCATGAAAGCATGCTCATTGCCTGTTAGGGATCGTACAAATGTGCTGCACTTGATATTTGAAATTGGCAAGCAGTCTTGTCAATTTGTTTCAAACGACTATATTGACAAGCACCAATAAAGTCAGTTTTAGTGACATCTAATGGAGTCCATGAACCAAAGCTGACTTTCGAAGGAAGGAAATAAATGTTAGGTAAGGTCTGTAATAGGGTTTCCAGAATTTCCATTCCGTGAAATTTCGAGAATCGGGAACTGGAATTCCCGGGAAAATTCCCGTTTTGGAAACCCTGGTCTTTAAGGACTCAATATCGTACCATACTAGAAATTGCTTCAGATTGCGACTTTGAATTATGATGTTTGTATTGAAATATTTGAAATATTAGGCATTTTAATTGAAAATTCTCAAGTAACCAAACCAAAACTTCAAAGTAAGCTTCTGAATAGCTGATATGGATTCATCCTTGCTAGAAGCTCGCTTAGTTAGCTCATGTCAATATGCAAATTCAATTCAGAATTTAATTAACAAAATGGACATCATATCATGATAAACTCTTCATTTGCGTCGTTATTCATGTTTGTTCGTGCTGACCTTCAATGTTAATTACTTAAAAATGTCACAACAAGTGATAATCTACAAATATAGGATGGCTATTTGTGAGTATTCGCAACATATTCTCACATACTTTAAAGGTTCTTTTGGACTATTTTTATGAGTTTTAATTCTCAAAGAACTAGTTCTGAGCTTGAACCTGGACCTTCAAAATGAAAAATGTTCAAAAATTTGTAAAAAAAATTCCAAAATCTTTATTTAATTCCCGATTTGTTGAAAAATCGGGACATATTGAGGCTTTGTTGGGACACGACAGCAAGGGGTCAAAAGTACAGCAGCGTCCAGGCAAAAATACAGCAGATGACCGCCCTAGGCATTGACCAATGCTCAAAATGGAGTCCTGACATCTTCGATAGAGTCTCGACACTCAATATCCTACCAATTATATCAACAAAGCACAATAAAGCAACTCTGGATCTCCATGAATCCCGAATATTCCCAACCGTATTAATTCCAAATTAATTCTTGTTTCCAAGCATATCCAAAATGATTAAAAACATGAAACTTTTTTTTCTGAATTTTAAATGAACAATTTATGAGTAAATTGAACATTTTTTTTTTGTAAAGCATAAAGTAAACTTTTTGGAAGCACTTGAAGATTTAATTTATTTGCTCAGCACAAATTCCAGCTACAGAAAAAAAAATCCCTTTTTAATTGTTTAGTGGAAATTTTATGGTCGTGAATGAGAATTGGTGTGAGTTAATTAAATCAGGTTAAAGATGAAAAATTGAGGATTTAAAAAATTTTGTTTGTGGTTAATTAGTGAAATTTATTAGCAAAAATGGAGTTTTTGGACTGGAAAAAGTGTGGAAAAATTGTGGAAAATTTATGGAAAATTTGGGGAAAATTTTGGAAAAACTTGTGGAATATTTGGGGAAAATTTGTGGAAAAATTGTGGAAAATTTATGGAAAATTTGGGGAAAATTTGTGGAAAAATTGTGGAAAATTTATGGAAAATTTGGGGAAAATTTGTGGAAAATTTGTGGAAAATTTGTGGAAAAATTGTAGAAAATTTTTTCATTTTTTGTTGAATTTTTTCAAATTTTTTGAGCCTTTATTTTTAATAATTTACGCAATTTTTGAGCTACTCAGAAACTTTTGCAATATTTTACTCTTTGAATGCTTCTGGCACGTTCAGCATACAGCCATGAAATTGCAGAAAAAATACTTTTTTCACCACATCAACATCAATCATCCTTTATGCTATACATTTTGAAATAAAATACAATTTTTGAAGCATTTTTTTGAATTTTTAAGGAATATAAATTTGTTTTGTATAAATTTAAATATGACGGAATTTATAATGTTGGGTATGAGTGCTGTATTGAGACTTGCTTAATGATCTGATGAATAAAATTAGAATAAATCAACTAAAAATCGATGAAAATTATTGATATAACCTTGTGTATCTTCATATTAAAGGTTTTGAGGTTCAGGTGCCTTCACATTTAAGTTTTGAGGTTCAGGTGCCTTGGGTCCTAAGATTGAGCAAGCAATTTCACTCGATTTTTCAAGTTCCAAGTCACATCAATTCTAAATTAGAGATCAAAACTGAACTGCAAATCTACCCGAATAACACAAATTACTTAAACGATCTAAAATGAATTCTTAGGCAGAGCTGACATGATTCCACTTTTTTTTGGAGTCCGGATTACACTGAAGTTCTCCAAAGTCTGATTGGAATTCAGCAGATTTCGATTCCCGGATTCCTGGCAACTATGGAGTCATAGGTCGGTGTTTTTCTGATCTGATGCCAGATTCATGCTGGTTTAGTGCAAGATTTTGGATCTATTAAGTGCAAAGTTGCAAAACAGGCACCTGTGACAGGCAAAAACCGTACAAATTCTTGATAATTTGTATTATTTTTCTTACAAAACCATACAAATTATCAAGAAATTGTATGGTTTTTACCTGTGAGAAGTGCCTGTTTTGCAACTCTGATTAAGTGACCTATGCTGTTCTGGGTATTGCTGTATTTAAGTTAGACATCCGAAACTTTCTCGAACTGCACAAAACGTAGATATGACCAAAAATCCGTCCCAAGTTCAACATTACTCTAATTTCAGACTAGATTCGATGAAATGCAGCACACATCAGAGTTGGGTTAACCTATTACTGAATTTTCAGACATTTCTACTACATGTGCCTTCCGGGTCTTGAACAATCTTCATCCCCATCCCCATCTTAATCGTTATTTAATTCAATTTTTCCTGTATTTTTTACTAAAATAATATTTATTAAATATCATAAAAATAAATGTTGATTTTGTGTCCAAATTAAACACAGCAATGATTTAGCTAGACCATAGCCATAATTCTGTTTTTGAATAAAAAAAAGGTGAAATACACAAAAAAAAAAGAAGCTTTCCGTTGGCCATAAATTCTCACCCATTTCTTCCGTTCATAAAAATGAGCCATCGTCAGTGACGCACACAAATATAAAATTTTTTTTCATCTCGCATTTCCTTTTTTGCTTACTCAATGTCAATGTAAACATCCTCACCATTACAGTCGGGGTCACGTGATCAACTTTCTCATGTCTTTTTTCGGAAATAAAAGTTCTTTTTTGTGCTGAATATTTTTTCTTTTTATGCTGAATGAATGAAGACTTTGGGGCTGCAAACTTGTTGGCTCAAGACAGCGTAAAGCTCAAGTCATCGCCCTGCTCAAGTCATCGCTTCGCTCAAGTCATCGCTTCGCTCAAGTCATCGCTTCGCTCAAGTCATCGCTTCGCTCAAGTCATCGCTTCGCTCAAGTCAGCGCTCCGCTCAAGTCAGCGCTCCGCTCAAGTCATTGCTCCGCTCAAGTCATCGCTTCGCTCAAGTCATCGCTTCGCTCAAGTCATTGCTCCGCTCAAATCAGCGCACCGCTCGTGTCAGGATTCCGCTCAAGTCAGATCCCCGCTCAAGTCAGCGTCCCGCTCAAGTCAGCGTCCCGCTCAAGTCAGAGTCCCGCTCAAGTCAGCATCCCGCTCAAGTCAGCGTCCCGCTCAAGTAAGCGACTCGCTCAAGTCATCGCTTCGCTCAAGTCATCGCTTCGCTCAAGTCAGCGCTCCGCTCAAGTCATCGCCCCGCTCAAGTCATCGTTCAAGTTAGCTCCCCGCTTCATTTAGAGCGTTACCTTAAAGTGAGACGTCATATGTGAACAGACCCCTTTCAAGTACCATCCTCTAGAGAATGCTGGACGGACTCAACTTGATGAGCTTTGAGACATTAAAATTTATTTCCCTTTTTTCTGTACACAAAAAAAATATGAAAATTTTATTAAGTTTCTCGACTAAATGGAGATGGAAATTTCTTGAATATTTTTATTTTTTTTTTCATCAAACCCCACAAGCCATTGAAACCTTTTAGTAACAAAGTGAAAGAAGAATTTGGAACTTTTCTTTTTTTGGCCATTAAATCATTTTTTGAATGGAAATGATGGAAAAATGAAGAAGAATTTTCGTGAATATTTTGAAATAAATTTCTATTTTTGTGGTTTTTGAAGGAAATTGGGAGGATGGCGGAGGTGAGTCTTGGGGTAGAATTGGGATTGTGATGATTTTGAGGTTAGGGGATTGTTTTGTGGTTGTCTAGGATGTGGTTTGATCAGGATGATCCAAAATTTGGCAAAAATGTTTAAAAATAAGACAAAATTAATCGGAATTGACTCAAAATTGACCAAAAATGACCAAAATTGAGTCAAAAACTATCAAAATTGACCAAAATGACTAAAATGTGATTGATCAATTCCTCAACCTTAAGCTTTACCCTGAGCGGAACATAATTCATGAATGGTCCCTCATAGTCCACTGTTCCACTAAACCCCCAAAAAATCCCAATAAATCCCCAAAATTTATAACCAATTTCATCCAAAATCATAAATTCCATCAATTTAAATCCATTGACAAATTTCCATTTTCCTCAACTTGTCCTCAACAACAACAACAAAGCTGTAATTTCCATCCAGACACACAAAGACACCAAACTTGAGTCGTTAACAAAGAAAAACTTTTACAGAAGAAATGGCAAATAAAAGACAAGTTGACTTGTAAATTGGAACTTTGAACCATAAAAGGAACTTTGTTTTTTTATTAATGAATCATTTCCATAACTTTTATGCATTAAAGACAGCAGAAAAAGGATCAGAAATGTAAATAAACAGCTTCATGTTACTAAGACGGTAATCAGTCAAGTGAAGCGGAGCAGATGGAATTAGGGTGGGGGGTTGGTGATGAGTGGGGGGACTATGCGGACTTGATTGCAATTTTTCTGACAAAGTTCCGCCAATTTTTCTTCAAGTTCCGCCAATTTTCCTTCAAGTTCCGCCAATTTTTCTTCAAGTTCCGCCAATTTTCCTTCAAGTTCCGCCAATTTTCCTTCAAGTTCCGCCAATTTTTGTTCAAGTTCCGCCAATTTTCCTTCAAGTTCCGCCAATTTTTCTTCAAGTTCCGCCAATTTTCCTTCAAGTTCCGCCAATTTTCCTTCAAGTTCCGCCAATTTTCCTTCAAGTTCCGCCAATTTTTCTTCAAGTTCCGCCAATTTTCCTTCAAGTTCCGCCAATTTTCCTTCAAGTTCCGCCAATTTTTGTTCAAGTTCCGCCAATTTTCCTTCAAGTTCCGCCAATTTTTGTTCAAGTTCCGCCAATTTTCCTTCAAGTTCCGCCAATTTTTGTTCAAGTTCCGCCAATTTTCCTTCAAGTTCCGCCAATTTTCCTTCAAGTTCCGCCAATTTTTGTTCAAGTTCCGCCAATTTTCCTTCAAATTCCGCCAATTTTCCTTCAAGTTCCGCCAATTTTCCCTCAATATCTCAATTTAGTCACCAAAAATTGCTCACCATCCAACCATACTACACGTCTGCCTTAATCACAATCATCAATTTGACGCTACCAATGCCAAGTCAATCTCCAACAGTGTGTAATGCTTTTCATTTCATTCAGTTACACAATAATAGTAATTTCTAATGAATATTGAGTAGCAATTTGTTTTAATTATCCTTGATTATGTACTTTATTGTGTGAACAATTCCCTTGACATTTGATCTTTAAACTGCTGTTGCTGCTGCTTATACTTTATAGCAATTGAATTATTGGAAACAATGTTTAAAGTATTTTAATTTGTTGCTTGATGTTGGCTTCTTCTTGACTGTTGCTTGAGGTTAAGGTATTGTGGTTGATGTGTAATTATGATTTAATTTAAAGGAATGACTTAATTTTGGAAGGGAATGACTCAATTTGAAGGCAATGACTTGGGATAAATGACAATCTATTTAAAGAGACGATTTCGTCTGAATGAGCAGCAACTCAGTTCGAAGCAATTAACCAATTCCAAGCAGTAATTCAGACTAAAGCAATGACTCTCATTTGAAGGTTCTCGAGGTTAATATCAAGACTTCCAGGTGTCGATCTTAAGATTTGTTGAAACAAAGACT
>NW_027226242.1:0-22376 GCF_022539635.2 Chironomus tepperi
TAGAAAATTATCGGATAGGGGCATTATACTGTAATTTAGATTAAATATGAATAAATTGTTGGGTAGGGGTTCCACTTGGGAAGGTATTGATGGTTGAACTGCCGGAAATATTTGGTTAGAGGCAATATTATGGACTTTTGAGTTTAAATTGGGATTTTGTTTGGATTTAGCAATGTTTTTATGAGTTATATTGGTTCTTTGGGTTTGATACGTAGTAGCTCAGTATGACTGCTTATAACGACATAAGACAGCGACCGTATGCCCGTATGCATAGTCGGTACTTCTTCCCCACCGAATTTTTAGGGCTAAAGACCAAAATGTCATCAAATGCCAAACAAACAGGTAGGATGCTCACTTATATTACTAATTACTCACTTTTGGTCACTTATATTGATAAATTCTCATGAGAATGATCATATAGATTAATACTCATTGTCGGTTAAGAAGTAAGCAGTTCGAATACCAACATACCATTCTTCACATCCGAGCTGAGCTCATACAAATATACATCGAGGTGTTCTTAAGGAATTTTACCCGAGCAGCACATTCCGATAAACCGCATTTTTCACCATAATAATGGATCAAAATCACCCGTCAGAGCAACTGTGCATCTCATTGTTAGTACGACGACGGAGAGTTGTATTATTCGCTTTTCCTGACTTTCTGGTACTCCAAAAGTTGCATGACGAAAGGCTGATAATGAAAGAATGTCAGCAAGTTGCCAAAGTTGAGAATTTGTACAAGCTTTGTGATTCGGCAAGCACTAAAGTCAAATAGAAAACATTTTGTAGCAACCTAGGCTCCAAGTCGTAGCATTCTTCCTATAAGTGTTAATTGTCCGGTTTTACTTGGGGCTTGGACTCAAATAACGTTCGAAATGCTAAAATGTTGGTTTCGTGAATTTCTACAATAATAAATATCAAAAATGATACTTAAAAGTGATGCTATGAATTTCGAAACGTCCATGCCCCTTAATTTTGACACTTTGTTATTAATACGGCAATTTAGCAGTGGCCTACCAACTATATTGTGCCACTCCAGCCTCCTCCTATGCAAATAATTCCTCAAATCAACCACAAAAACCCCCAAAAAAATTCAATATTCTCAATCATTTTACCATAACCGTTTTAGACATTCAATCAATGACCCAAAGCTGCATGAATTTTTTTATCCATCATACGCCATGTGATAGCTGTAATAGAGTCCCACGCTGATTACTACGTCTTATAACATTTTATAGGATATAAGAGACAAAATTTTTATAAGATTTCAATACAAAAAAATCTTTCAGTAAATCCCGTCAACCTACAAACTCTTCAAAGTCGATCGATGAAGCCTTTAGAGCTGCTCATCAATTGTAGTAAAGGGGTGTGAGAAAAAGGCTTCTTCAATGACATATCTCAAGTATCTAACATATAATGTAATAATACAGTATCGAATGGAATTTTATAGAAATAAGTGCACTTGATATATTTACTTATGAGTTGCTTTCAAAATTCTCAACAATACGATGTGAGGTTGTTGAAAATATACGTTAATAGACAAATTAATCCCCAGTGTCGTTGTACGTATTTCAATATTCAAACATAATAATAATAATAAAAATTATGTATGAGATAAACCATCATCCCTTTCAAATTAAATCAACGAAATAATAATAATAACATGTATTGATATATCCAGCAGGTGTTGAACAATAGAATAAGTAAATAGTAAGGAATTGAGAAAAAAAATTCTACGAACAATGAAAAGAAGGTGAAATATAAATTTTAAATGACATGGGAAAGATTTTATAAGAACGCATATCGTCGTAGTCGTTGTTGCTTATATAAGTGGTCTCTTCAGTTGCATTCAATGATCGTCGAATTACTGAGGGGGAGAGATGCCTTGTGTAATGTTGTTAAGTAAACGTCTATTTCAAGGAATTTGTTGAGATGGAATTTTAAAAAATAGGGATTTTATAAGGTTAAAGGGGTATGCAACTATGTAAAAAAAATTAACAATTTGGGTATAGAGAACAATCAGCAATGCAAAGGGTAATGTTGAACCTACAACTACACATACAATTGTTCAAAATTAAGCAAAAAGGGTATTCAATTACACAAATAAGTTCAAAATTTAGCAAAAAGAGGTATTCAACTATACAAACAAACTAAAATTTCAACAAAAGGGTGAAACACAACTATACAATCAAGTTTAAGATTTAGCAAAAAGGGTGTTCAACTAACACAAACAAATTTAAAATTCAGCAAAAAAGGGTGTTCAACTACACAATCAGATGTTCAAAACTGAGCAAAAAAGGTGCACAAGTTACAACTACATAGACAATTAGAAGATGCAGGAAGATTAGGAAGTCCAATCATGCGAAATACAAGTTCAAAGTTTCCGCTAAAGTGAGTAGTCAAAGAAATGCATGGAATAGAGTTCTAAAAATTCAACTTAAAAGGTGTAATCAAGTATGTAAAGACAGCTTGATAGATTCACCAAAATTAGAAGTCAATTATGCAAACCAAGCATCTAGTTTAAAATTCTGCAAAAGGAGTAGTTCAACTAAGTAAGAAAGTACCGCTAAAACTCATCGTAAAATGGGTGTAATCAAGTATGTAGAATAACGTTCAAAATTCTACCAAATGAGATGTTACGTAAGAAAGTATCAAATTTAATCCTATTTTGCACAAGGGGTCAAGTAAACTAATGTAAAAATTAAAAAATTCATAAAAAGGGTGTGGAACTATGAGTAAATTTTTCGAAAATTCTGCTAATGAGACGTCATTTGAATTTGCAAAAATAAAATTTAAAATCCTATTAAAAGGGGTAATACAACTATGAAAAAAAAGGCCAAAATTTAACAAAAATGGTGTTAAACAATGGAAAAATTTCAAAATTCCTCTAAAAGTACGTTATTTAATTATGTAAAAAAATTAAAATTCTATAAAAAGGGATATGGAACTATGGAAAAATTTTCAAAAATCATCATAAAGGGTGTTCAATCTATGTTGAGGCAGTTGACTATTTCTCTAAATCTAATCTGACTATGTTTTAAAATCGAAGCCGCATTAAAGGGGTATACAACAATGAAAAAAAGTCAAAATATTAGTAAAAAGGGTGCACAACTATGAAACAAAAGTTACAAAAATCAATAAAAATTTCCCACAAAGTACATAACCCCCTTATAAAATTATAAGTAATAGCATAAATAGAATAGAATCGTCACGACATTACCCTACACAATACAATAGAGTTGAAATGCCGCCGTTTTTGATTATTAAAAAAAAAAGAATTCCTTTTGTTACTTACTAAAAAATACTCAAGACTGTAACGATATTTTGATAGAATAAAATTCACTTGAACATGGTTACGCATAATTGCTTGATATATCGAGTCTCATTTATAAAAATTCTTGGTAATGTGTCATAAGGGAGACATCGTCATAAACACTTTAATGCATGTGCGTCTGAATTGTGTGAGAAATTTCACTTTTTTCGGTTTTTGAGAAGCGCGAAGTAATTTGACCACCTGGTCTGTAAAGATACAAACATTGAAGGATACAAACATATTATCACAATAAAATCAACCATAACTTCCTGTTGCCGCCTTTTTGTGTCTCATTATTTGATTCAAAAATTGTTTTTACGGATGGACACCATATAAAGCAAGGGAATTGTAATCGATTCGCTTGTAAAAAAGTTATATCCAGAGTGTGGCCGTCTCAAATTCGAATTCTTCGACATTTGATTGTCGAAGAAATTCGAACTATTCGAACTCAACTTATTTTAAAATAAAAATTTACGTTACGAAGAAAAACATGAGTAACGGTCAAAAAAATTTTGAATTTTATCGACAAAAATATTTTTTTGAAAAAAAAAAAAAAATTAACAGTCGTTTTTGAGAAAGCCACACTCTGGTTATATCCTTTATGGCTTTAACTTGAAACTATTAATTAAACTAACATTAAAAATATTTCAGCGTGCAATATGTTCAATGTTGGGATAGATGAAGCCATAATTAAATCTACATTAACAGGTTAAAGTTGAAAATGATTTTTTGAAGGAAAAAAATGACAACGAGGGGGATGGAAGGAAAGGAACTGATAAAATTCATTAAATGAAAGCAATTAATTAATTGAATAAAAAATTTTTTTGTTGTCTTGAGGACGCTGATTACAAGCCATTGAGTGTTGGGTGCTCTTTTTTGATCGAACTTTTTGTGTTTTTTTTTAGCATGTTTTGCAGGAAGTGTGGTTGTTTGATTTGTGTTTTGGAAGTTTGTGTTCTGTGGATGAAATTGAGTAAAAAAGAAATAGTGGTGGATTTGGATAGAATAAAATAAAAAAAAAAAACATTTTGGGGTAATATCGATATTTCATCGTTTAAGGATTCGAACTCTTTAATTTCTTAATTAATTTATATTGCATCAAGAGCAAATTTGTTACTGAGAACTGAATTTAGCATAAGATCGATGACTTAAGACATCATCATGTTGGAAATTATGTAAATGTAGCCTTTATATACTTTAAGACACGACCAAAACTAAATACGGCATGTTCTTTATGGTATTTCCAAAATATTCGAAGAAATGCTGGTGCGCCATACTACACAGGCTGTCTATAACTGCTATTATTTACTTACTGTAACCATGGGGCAACCATGTGGAACTTAGGCTACATTTAAATGCTTTCCATCTGACTCTGTTGCTGACTCTGTCACCGTGCCACTTCGACTCACCGACTCTGTCACCTAGTTTGTACAAATTCTCTGTCTGCACATTAAGCTGACATTGTTTCATCAATGTATGCCATGTACATTTTGGAGCTCCAGGACAACTTTTCTCTAGCGAATTTCAACTAGGTGATGAAGCAATCTACTGTTTGCTATGTGTATGTCTGTTCTAGCTACTTTTTCTCACCTGAATCTCCTTATTGAGGTATAATTGTAGAAATTTCTCGTTTGAAAGATAATATTCCAGATTACCAGTCCACCAGATTCTGAGAATATGTCTATAGCAGACTAGCGTCATTTCAAATATTGATCGTTATTATTTGAATGAAAAAACGGGGATGGAAACTATATTTTTAAAAACTAAAAGACCGTTAAAAATTTTTAAATTCAAAAAATACGTTACAAACAAAAAATCAATATTTATTCAAATTCTGATGCATGTAACTGTTTTCTTTCAAATGAATTTCATTAAAAGAACTGATAATTTTTAAAAAATATTTTTCGTTGTTTACATTTATATCAACGGTAAAATATTTTTTGAATTTTCGCAATCAATTTCGAATTTTTTCGAACTAATTTCGAATTTTTCGAAATGAAATGACGCAAGTCTGGTCTATAGCAGCTTTTAATGTAACCTAGAACAGCCAAATTTTGCCATTTACAAAATCAGACTTCAACACTTTACTAACGTGAGTTTCACTAGGTCAGTTAACAATGTGTCCTTAACATTGAAGTCCATTGATTAATAACTATTTAATTGCCAGGTCAATTGTAACATGAACAATATCATAGAAGATCTTAACAATCCCAAGTATAGCTATCAAAACCTTTGCAAATAACCAAGAAATTCGAGAATCTGTGTAATTTGTAACGTTGATCAAAGGTTTTTATGCCTTTTAAGTGTAGCTAAGACACTTAAATCGGCTTTTCCTTTGTTTGAAAAGAAATATAATAAAATAAATAATAATAATAATAATAATATTAATATTTAGACAACAATTTCCAATAACTGCGCTTCGTCCATTCCCAAAAATAACCTCAGAAACCTTTTTAATTACACAACATTTTTTACTCTACCAAGAAGTATAAAAAAAACCTTTCGTTGTAAATTTTAATCCAATTAGGATGCGACAAGTACAGAGTAGAATAAAATAAAAAGAAAAAAACAGACGGGTAATGCAATTTGAGAAGGGAAGCAATTAAAGCGTTGTCTAACCCTTTTCAGATTCCTCTTCATTGGCATTATATTTTACTCATTTTTAAAATTGGTAAATTTTCATTAAAAAAAAAAAAAAATTGGGGAGAAATTAAAATAAAAATGTTTAAAAAACTTTTCTTGACAGTTTCAAGACATCCCATTGTTCCTTTCAGCACTTACATCTTATGGACAAGAAAGCAAGTCGTAAGAATGCTGTTAATTGGGGGTTATTAATTTTTATTGCATCGACTTTATTGTTTTCTGTTTGCTAATGAGTTTTTCAAGGGCTTAGCATTGACTGTGGTGCTGGGTTACTACGGGTTGGAGGTTGATTGTTATCAAATGGTAGTCATTAAATGTATAACTCAATAAATATATAGTTTAAATGTTTAGAGTCTGATCTTTATCGATGAGCACTTAAGGTTGCTTTTAACACTTTTTATTGGGTGTATGATTGGGGATTGTTTGTATGTGATGTTCGGTTTTGGAAGGTTTTGAGCTTTTTGATGCTTAGATTTTTGTTATACTTATACTTGTTGTATTATACTATTTGGATAATAGTGGTTGAATCACTCTTCCAAACATTTCTGACGGTGTCTTGAACTTTACACTACTGAATTGAACAAGCTGCAATTCGTTGACCGTATATCTAGATATACGACATTTCACAGCAAGTTGCACAATTGTCAAGCTTAGAAATAGACATTCCACCCATTTCCATACTTACTTACTGCAGCAATGTTGAGCTTAGGCTACAAAAAACGGCTTTCCATCCAACTCTTTTGTTTGTTCTGTCACTATTTTTTGTACAAATTATCTGTCTGCACATTTGGTTGGCATTATTTAATCCATCATCTCCATACAAAACAAGACATCGATACCAACGATATTGTCAAGTTTCTCAGGCTGGCATACAGATCACTAATCGCAGCTTTTTCCATTTTTAAACGTTACACCAGTGGCTGATTCTAAAGCAACTTAAGACACTTTATGTTCCAACTGAAAAACTTAGGAATCAACTTAAGAAACCGGGTAGAAGGTCTATTTATGATACCATGAATCACCTATCCTAGAGTCCCCTACCTTATATTATCCTTGAATAACAAGGATATTTATCTAAAGTATGCTGAATACCTGGTACACTACATCTCACCCCGCCTCATTCTTGGATAACTTGGTTGATAATCTAGGATCCATTGGATAATTATGATACCAATAAAAGAGTGTGATAAGATATGTGGGGCATTTTAGAATAGCTCTGTCTACCCCAAAAGGATTAGGTAGTATAAATCGGTTAGGTCTAGAAACTGGCCCAAGAACTACTTTTGACTTAGTCTTTCCAATCTTATGGTCGTCATCAGTGATTGACCCACTTTACTGCTGTATAAATATCAATCCATCCTCAAACAACTCAATGTATGCATGGCTATTTAACTTGGGTAATAATAAAAACTCAAAAAATCTGTTCCTTATGTACACAAAAATAAAATGATAAATGATTGCTTCCAATCCAATCCAAACCAAACCCAAAAAAAGAGAATCATCCAGCAGCTCAATGTATTTAGCGACCTTAAAAATTTAATTAATTTAAATTGTAATATAACGAGCGAAATATATAAAAAAAGAAGTCCAAACAAACATCAAAAACAGCTCGAAATAAAATTAAAATAATTTTTGTTGTTCCTTCTTCATATTTGTTCTCATGTTCAATCCATTAACATTTTGCGAGCAATAAGAAGAAGTTAAAAAAAATGATTTTTAAATTTCAATTAAACATCATGTTTGGATGTGTCGAAAAAAATTCATTACATTCCCGCATAACAATAAATGAATGAATGAATGGATGGAAAAAAGCAGCAGTGAAAAAATGGAAATGAAAAAAATAATTTTACAGCTGAAAAGTGACTCAAACAATTTCCTCGCATTTTTATTGCCCGCCAACAACAATGAAGTTGTATTCGATGGAAAGGAAATTGTGAGTTGGAGAGTTATTTTGGATGCTGTGGGGATGGACAGCTGAAAAATTTTATTAGATTTGTAATTTTAGGGTTTGGGATGGCCTCCAAAATACCTAATAAGGATTAATGTTTCAAAAATAAAGAACAGACGCAGTTGTAGACTCAAATTCTTATCCATGACCTGATCATTGAAAATTTGTATGTACTATATCAACTTGGCAATGTCAAGAGGTGTGTGAGTTGTCAAATCAACAAGGTTCAGTCAAGAACCGCAAGCCTAACTGCATTTTATAGTTGGTATATATACAGTTGTATTTTTAGTCGAGAGCTTACAATTTTGGACGAATCCTACAAATCAACCTAGAAAACGTATTAAACTATCATCTTGTCTGAGTGTGCAGATGACTAAATTAGCACGTATTAAGATCGTGTTTCTGGTTCTAATAACCAGAATCTTAATGAATCTACAATATTTTGTAAATTATTTACATACTTGAGAGGCACATGGTGTAGAAATGGAAAAAATTGAGAGCCAGGCTGGGTTGCTTACATACTTTGCTATCTTTACAGATCAATTATGATCCATGGCTTATCTTAAATGATGGCTGAAGTTGGCTACTACTTATTGATATCCTATATCAGTAGGAACGAAGCTTGGGAAGGATTTTTAGCGTCAAAAAGTATTGTTCTTTTCGAACAATCATGTCTTCCAGACATCAATTATTTTTGTAACCCTATTCCATGTCCCTGGTGCCAGTATCTCGATATACACCAACCCCTTCATCAATAATCAGTGCATACTCTAAGGTTAACCTCATTATACGATTAAGAATAGTAATGGGGTAAGTCGAGGGGTAGATGTATACTGAAAAACCGATCCATGATACTATTGATTCATAGTAAATCAAAAACTAAGGAATCAAATCTAAATAAACAGAATTTAAAGCAATTTTGTTCTTAATTACAGCTTCATCTATCATTTCAGAATTCAAGCTCTACAGCATCCCGACAAAATGCCACCAAATCCCCTCAATATCCAACACCCCAAAAAATCCGTATCCCGAAAAAAAATTGAAAAGGATATCCAGTAGATGTCAACAATTTAATTAAAATCATCCACATCTATGCTTATTTTAATGCAACGGTCAACGAGTGAGAGATGTGTACACATGATTTCATTTGAATGTTTTTTGTTCATTATATGAAATTTTTTTGTTCCTGACCATGTGAAGTTCACTTGAAATTAATTTTTATATCCAGAGACATAGAACGAGAAGCTTGAAAAATTGAAAAAGAATTACTTTAATTTTTTATTTGCACAACAAAGAGGCGCCGATGTGAAGGACAATATTGGAGTCAAATTGTCGCAACAATGCATAAAAAGAAAAGCCACCCTGAATGACAGCACATACATTACTTAATTTACCGATTTTCATGAATAATTGCATCCCGAAGACATTAAAGTGGAACGAGCTTTGTGTGCACACAAAATATAACCGAAATAAGAGATAAGTAGCAACAAAAGGAAGCATGAAAGTCAAAGAAAATTGGAAAATCATGTTATAACATGTCGGCTATTGTCTATACCTGATAATGTGATGAAGATCCGTCCATAAAAAAATAACTATGTCCATGGTCATCTAAAGGAGAAGCAGTTAATGCACAATACAGTCGATGATAACAAAAGGAGTATGTCTTGCAACATTATTGGATATATGAGCATATTCAACCCCCGCAAAGAGGAACAAATCAATGGCAAAAAAAAAATAAACAGAAGTGGAAAGGGACGTAAAAAGTATTAAGCTTCTCTACACATGCATCATGCTTTAACATACAACATAAATCCATTAAAGTATATTTCTGGTTCCTAATTGACCCAAAGACATTAATTGTTCCTTAATATGCTCATCCATTGCATCCATTTAACAATATTCAATTCATTTCTGGAGCTGTAAACATTTTTTTTTTATTTATTTTCTCTGCTTTTGTCCACTTTTTATGCCTTCTTCTGTTCCTTCTTTTTCGACAGTTTTATTCCTCACTTTATTTTTCTTGTGTACAGTTTATACATAAATTTTACGGAGCCACAGGTGTTCAATAAAGAAATCTTACTACGATTTTCAAATGCAGTTTCTTCTTCGTCTTCTTCTATACTACTGCTTGGTTCCTATGTTGATGTATAAAAGAAACTCAGACACTTGTTAAATTGAGAACGTCAAAACGATAAACGAAAATGAAAATTAAAACCTTTTGGGGATTCAAACAAAAAAATAAAGAATAAAAGAGATAAAATAATAATATTGGGGGTTATTTGGAGGTTATGTCTATTGGAAATGGGAAGTTAGGCCTAATTTGGAGTGATATGAATGTCATTTGAATCTTTTTATATCTTTTGAATGAAATACATGTTGAGCTCATACTCATAAGGTAGGCCAATACTACGCAAAGAACATCGATCAAGCAGTTGAACAATCAGTTGACCAATGAGCCTAACCTAAGATTGATCCCTAATCCTTAAGCACATGATCCATAAACTGCTTGCAGAACTTTAAGATTGCAAATCTAAACGTGCAGTTTTTGGTGGATCTTTAACTTAAAGCTTGAAGTTATAGTCCAAACAGCACAAATTGGGTAATGAATCCAAAATCTGGCACCACATGAGCAGCGTGACTCTTGCATGTTGGATTTAAGAAGAATCTGAAATCCAAATCAGAGTTACGCTGGCCTGGTGCTAGGCTTTAATCGAATGACCGATTATGTGCTATTCAGGTTACATCAATTCTGAACATGGCTCAGGAAAGGCCAAGAATTGCCATGTTTACGCATCTAAAGCGCACCAAGTTCAGCCCTGCTGTTAAATATACGAACTCTTATACTAAGTGTCATATCGTGACCATTGTGCGAATCTTTATCATATTGAATTCGCTTATTTATAACGATTGAAAAATTCGGTGTCTGGTAGGAATCGAACACACGTACTCACAAAAAAGTGGATACAAGTATCCGATTTGTTGCCTAACCATTCGGCCACAGAAGCCGTACTCTCGCATTGTCGATTTTCGTTTATTCGACTCGATACCTCAGGTTCCATATACTTGCTATGGACTGATTGTTGGTTTGTCATTGCCAGAATTCACCACTGAAAGATGAAACAGATACTTGAGAAAGAGAGTCTGAAGGGCGATGAGCACTTGTATTGCGCATCACTATTCTTTGTAGAAGAAGAGGAAGACATCAGATTTCACTCAGCATAGATACCATACTAAGTCATGCACATGTTAGTTCATTTTCACTTGATCAGTGACATCATAGACAAACAAACCCCCAATAGCAATATTGACAGAAAGGCGAGGAGCTAGATGTGTCGAAAATTTGTAAAAAAACACAAAAAATAATCGATGAAGATGCATCTAAATCTGATCATCAAATAAGTCTCAGTGTGACAGTTCCTCCATATCGAGATTTTTAATTTGTTTTATGCATAATTTTGTCATAAAGATGCTCACTCAGTGATAAGGAACGATTTTTCATCTCTGCTGCTTCATTTTCAATTTATTTTTAATTATCGGGAATTGAAGCTTTAAAATCCGATTTGGACCCAGAATGAGTAGATGGCAACATATGAAGAAGAAGTGATTCCTGTGTTGTTTCAATAGATTAGAGCACGCAACTCATTGTAGCGTGTAATGGAGTAGTCAACTCGATAGTCAAGTTTTTGTCTATTTCATCTGACTCGAATGTATATAATTAGAATGATAAACAGTTCAGCATCAGCATCAAGTTCGGTTCAATTCTCTCCAAAAAAAAAAGTTTTAATTTCGATTTAAAAAGATTTATTTGATTATTTTTGTTTCTTTTGTGCTTCATCATGCTGTACTTTCTACTTCTTCTTGTTCTTCTCATATTCATATTATCATTATTTTTCAAACATCATAAAACATCATGCCCATAACGAATTCACAGTTGCTACTTGCGTTACACAAACTTTTTACTTCTTATTCTTATTGTTCCTGCTTTGATTCTTTTAACGGTCGTTGGTGCTGAAACGAAAATTTGAATGACATGGATATGGATGGATAGAGTAAAAATTGATAAAGATGACGAGATAGGAACAAAAAAAAAATGAATAATCAATCAATGAGACGTGGAAAGAAGACAATGACTTGCATTAGACTGATTTCTATTAACCATACTTAATTATTAATGTTGCAACATACGCTTGTACTATCTGATGATGTCGCCAATGGAAATGCTGATAAGTTCAGTGTTTTGTAAGATTTTTGATTAAAAATATTAATAATTGATTCCTTTCTTGTTGAGATATTGATGCTAAAGCTTGATATTCAAATGATTTGTTCACTTATGTAGCTGTAGAACTAGATATAGCTTTAGAAATCGATCAGGAAGTTTAATTATTAAGGTTTTTTTTAATTTTTTCACTTGTTTGTTGATGTTTAACGAAACTTGAACGAAACTTGACGAAATTTTGAGAACCTTACAATTGAATTTGTAAGGTTTTGAACATTCAAATTCTAAATAACCGTTAAAACTACAAATCAAACCAATTCTATGATTTTAATGCAATTATCAGTCGCAATTCCTCAACAATCAATCAAATGATATCAAACTACAACTTCAGCCATTAAACAAGTGTGAAACCATTCTCAATATGCTGATTAACTGCAAATCAAGCTTCAACTGCACGTGTGCAATTTGAAATTGCTATAAAATTATGCAACTATATCCATTTCTATTAATTATATTGAATTGGCATCTTATCATGCACATTATACAGTTGTAAATACTCGTAACATTCAATTATGAAATGGATATTCTTACTTAAAGACATCACTTTGACAACACCAGTCCAATTAATAATAATTAGTCTAGGAATATTCCTCATACACATTTGTGCACGCAGAATCCATCCAATGCATCTATTATCAGCAAATGAGCATAACGAGACATAAAGGAGTTTGATTGTTGCCATAAACTTGAACCTTTATGTATAAAGTTCAATTTTAACGGTTTTATATGATGTAAATAAATGGTCAGCAGTAAGCAAAGTAAGTAAAAACGCACGTGTGCCTCACAACAGGTTTCTTCTTCTTTTTCTTCATGATTGTGTTTCATTTACTCTCTCTCCATGTCCATGTCGTGCTGACTATTAACTGCATTGGAGTAAAGAAAGAAGAACATCTCAGCAGTTAAGTTGTTTGTACCTTTATATTCTAAACTTCTCAACATCATCATATTCAGCGTTTCTTTTGTTTTGTTTTGTGCTTCTTTTGCAATTTCTCTTCGTTTTTATTTCTCCAGATTATGTTCTATTAGCAGGCTTTGGTGTGTTTTGTTTGATTTTAATGTGGTTTTGTTGTTGTTGATTTGGAAGAAGAGTTTGTGACGCAGTTTGCAAAGGGATATAACTGATAGTGTGAGATTGTACTGTTTTGAATGGAGACTTGATCAATAATGAGCTAGATCAAGAAGACGAACAATTCAGATGACAAAATTTGTCACTTTTTGTTCCATTTTTGTCATTTGGCACATAAATTCTCCATCTCGTGGCTAGGTCAGTGCTAGAAATATGAACAACTACTCAGAGCTGCAAAAGCAGGGACTTGTGACAGGCAAAAACCGTACAAATTCTGTATGATTTGAGAATTTGTATGGTTTTTGTCTGTCACAGTTGCCTGCTTTGCAACTTTCCAACTACCAATCTCAGATCAAGAATTTCTCGGATTAGCCAAGAGTGATGATGCGTGACATGCAGAGTGCCTTGAGCCTCAAAATTCATCTCTTCTCATCTCACTAGATTCCTAAAGGATTCTAATGTTCCTTTTCTTCTAAATCAAACCAAAAAACAGTAGAAAGGTAAGGAATCAAACAATTAATATTGATGACAAATATCATCTCCGATCCTTTTATGCCTTTTTCATGTCCAAAATCATTTATCCAAATGTGTGAAAAGTCCTTATTAGTTGTTTTGAATCAAATCGTCTTAAACAGTCGCATGAAATAGAATTAAGATTTTTGGGTGCTTACCTGAAGCTGCTACAGTGGCTTAAATGAGGTTACAACACGAATCCAATTAATTAACTTTAGAAAAGATGTAGGTTTTGATATGGGAAGTTGGTTTGACATCTGAATTTTTGGTTGGAGTCTGAATATTATTTTGTGACTGCAGTACAATCATCTCAAAGGACAGATCATAGTCATGACCAAGCGTCAGACACTCCAAAACTTCAGTTATTGTACAGTAAGTACAGTAAGTACAGTAAGTACAGTAATTACAGTAATTACAGTAATTACAGTAAGTACAGTAAGTTCAGTAAGTACAGTAAGTACAGTGAGTACACTACAGGAGTGCATGGCTTCCTTCACAAGTTGTAAAATTACAGTCCTAAGTCAGTGACTATATAGTTTACAATCAGCATCTAAAGCCATCCTCAAATTCACATGCAACTCTTAAATTTCAAAAAAATATCAAAATTTTCCAAATGCCTACTCAGATGAACTTTATATATCTTTAAATCCACATGTATGTTAATAAGAAGATCACATTATGACATTCGTAAGACGATCGTGACTAGAATGATACAGATATAAAATCAAAAAGACACTCGACAAAACAACTGACTGCTCATAATGTATTACTACGCAGCTATAAATCTCATTTAGTATATTTAAATTCATGCATGCAGGTTCCATTCCTATATATGACTTTTAGATTAATTTGTTTAAAATTTTCAAATGCAAATTCATAAATTAGAAGAAGAAAAAACAGAGTTGCAAAACAGGTGCTTGGGACACACAAAAGCCGTACAAATTCTTGGTAATTTGTATGGTTTTGTAAGAAAAACAGACAAAAACCGTACAAATTATCGAGATTTGTACGTTTTTTTAAACAATTTCTTGGTAATTTGTATGGTTTTGTAAAAATTCTTGCAAATTATTAAGAAATTGTACGGTTTTTGCCTGCAACAGGAACCTGTTTTACAACTCTGGACTAGAAAAAGTTGAAGATTTTTGCATAAATATCGAATAACTTTAGTCAAATGTGAATTTAATGCGCATAAATTATGAAGTATAGACAATAAAATTGGACATTAACCCGTTAATTACGGAGTTTTTTTAGGACATCAGAGTACTTTTATTTCATTAATTATAATATAAAAATAGGTTTCACGAAGAGATCTGCTCAAAATATCGCTTAGTTTTAGTATAATTAACAAAAATTATGCGTAACATATATGTTACGCTAGTATTTTACAAACAATTTTTTTCCCCTTTGAAAATTTCAATTGAAATATTTAATTCATTTCTTTGCAGAAAATGACTAATGGAGATCTTAAATATTAACTATTTGTCGTTTAGAATTAGTAAAATATAATGTAAATGCTCAAATAATCATAGAAACATGAAAAACATATTTTTTTACACGGTCACATTGCAAGCTATAACTCAAAAACTGAGCACTTTACAGCTTCTTAAATATATTTAAGTAGCTATTTTTACTCTATTTTACTAATTAGCCATCACAAAATCTATGAAAATCTATCTATATCCTCTAAAAATCACTTTGAATACAACACAATTCTGATGTTAAAAAACCACGAAAACAAGCTGATTCATTCATATTAGCTATCAGAGCTAGTGGTTTTATTATAGTTTTGTCATACACAAAGTATCATTCCTCAAATCAACGCAGAACCACTTTAAATTATTAATTAAATAATTTTCGTCTGAACTAAAAAAGACTTGCAAAATACTAGCGTAACATATATGTTACATTTTTTATCAGCGAACAATTAATGTATTTAATTAAGCTTTTGTATCTTATTATGTTAAATTTGATTACATATTAAGATAAACTTTTAATATCTTTCGATTTTGGGTTAAAAATGTGGCCTAAAACAGAAAAAATTGAGTTTAAAAATCACAAATTTTTCGACTCAAAAGTTAAACTTAATTAACTTCACTAATTTACACAAATAAAAGATGTAAGTTAGAAAATTTATTAGTTTAGACATTGACAAATGTTAATTATTAACCAGATCATCACATAAGTCAATGTATAAAAATAATTCTAAGAAAATATTAGCGTTACATATAAGTTACGCTAGTAAAGAACGGGTTAAATTGATCCTCACTTAACTCTTTCTTTGCCTTCTTATTCTTCTATGGTCAACACTTTTAATGGGTTAACATGCTCAACACAATGTTGCCTTTAAATGGGATTTAATGTATTGGAAGTTATTAATATAAATAGCCTCAACTCATTGAATTCAGCATGACTGAAAATATTAAGTTCAATTTAAAAAGTGATAAATGTCGATTAAGGGAAGATTTATGCTGGATAAAGGACATTGTAATATGTTCCGGTTGATTCCGCAGATTTTTTTATGTGACAATCAACATCAAGCACTTGAGTATGAGGACATAAAATGATTGCGGTTTTAAAATGCGGTTCCATTCACTATTGTCTGACTTGACAAATCGTCAATCTGCAGCTAAATGTTGTCACTTTATCAAATCAATTTAAAAAATATTTTCTAACTGTGGAAATGAAATAAATCAAAAGAAGCAGCAACCTCGGGGTAAATGGAAAGGGTCAAATGAGCCTGACGTTAATAATGCCATTGACCGCAGTGACTTGAGTAAATTGTTCATTAACAGTTTGTAAAAAGATTGAAAAAATTCTTCAAGGATCATTTGCGATGACAAAAATATTATTAGAATTTTTAGGAGCCATTCAGCCTGAACTGACAGAAATATTTGACGATTTTTTATGAAAACAATCATAAACAAGTGAGAAAGTGGCAATTGAAGAAGAACTAAAGCGCATCTTTAAGGATTCATAATGACTTGTAATTTTATAAGAATTTTATTCATCTTAGAGTTTATTAGGGCTATTGCCATGAGGTCTGCGAATGTAGAATCTACTTCACTTAACCTACTCGCACCAATAATCAACCTTACCTACTCGCGGTATAGATCGTCAATCTAAGCGACTTAAAAGGCGGAGTCAAAAGAGACTTTGGTAAATACAGGGCCAATTAGCCTAGTAAGCCGCTTTCCTTAAACTAAACCCTACAAGAGAGCCAAATTGGAACTAACAATGGCAACCAAGGATAAACAGAAAATACCTAACGAAGCTAAGCGGTTGGAATATGCGGACACTGTCAGGACCGGGAGAATCGAGTTAAAAATTATCAGACCCCTAGATCCCCTTTCGATAACCAGAAAACACGAAGCAGAAAACGAAACACTTGGCGCAGATATGGCTTATGAATTAGCTTATGTTAAAAATCAAATTGGTCTGGGTTTTGATTTTCGGATATTTCTACGACTTATTCTTTCCGGATTGCAAATATCGTGAAAAATTTCAAATTTTAGTAAAATTACTAGTGCAGTATTTCATTTTCAATTGTAAATGAGTTATATTGTAATTGTAGCTTTGGTAGTCCCCCAAGGACGTATTCATCAAGTCTTCTAGTCCTTAAACATCCTACAAAGATAGTTGTAGCACTGTAACAGTGATTATTACAGACAAAGTGACCCTAATGAAGTCTTCACAACAAACCCCATAAAATGTGCTAAAAAAGAAAACAAAGCAAAAAAAAGTCTGTCTGAGGGGTCGATGAAAGTATTTTTTTGTGTTTAAATCATCATCAATAGACCTTTCTATCTGTTTTTTATTTTACCACTTTTTTAGTTTAAAAAATATTGAATTATTTTTAGGGTTGATTTCTGCGATGAAAAAAGAGATTTTTTTGGGTGCTTAACTAGTTAATGACCTATAACAAAATGAATTTTTCATGTCTACAATATCGAAATGATTATTAAATTGCTAAAAAATAAGAATACAGCACTGAGATAATCAATTTTTATCCGAAAAAATTCACTCAAAAAAAGTAAATTTTTAAATTAAATAAACAGCATGAAGGAACACAGAGTAAAAGTGAGACACATGGCATGACGCGGTGAAATGATGAAAGTCAAGTGACTGCAATGATTACATTTATGGCACTTTATAAAGTAAATATGAAGTCTGCTATGTCAATTTATCATAATTTATTGTAAGTTCTTAGTGATAAATATTATGACGACCTGTAGGAGTCCTTTTAGACTCTTTAGAGAAACTCTTTTAACCCCAAATGGCATCAAGTCGCTGTGTTGATAGATAACAGACATCTGTAACGAATCATATTTCTTCAACAGATACTTATATGTGCTTGTAATTTTACTTATTCATAATTCATATCGCTCGAGTAGAGTGAAAGGATGGAAAGCATGTCATAAAATGTATTGAGATTGTTAGGGGTTCTGGATTTGAATACGAAATGTTAGATGCAGAGTTGGTTGGATTCTATTGAGGAAGCACCTCGAATTGACTCCGGTCTTGGATCTTCCCTCTCTGGTTGGAGGTGAGTTTTGGATTCAAAATTATATTATGAGTATCGAGTCTTCAACTCGTAATTGGTGCCTATTGTCTTATCATTACATTACTTACTTACTCATTTCCTTCGCTGGGGTATGGGGGCACATTGCCGTATTAAGAACGTCTGTAGACAGCTCTATCTTTCGATAACTTCTGTCAATTTGGGATATTGAGAACTTTAGCGTCCTTTCAACACAACTAATGTAGGACATTTATCATATCATTGCATTGCATCCCATAAATTCAGATTCAAACCTTAAGCTCTTAGGATAGTGAACAAGATTCGGTGCAGAGCTTTGGAGACCCACAAAATAGATTACTGTCTTATAAAGCCAATGTATCTTATAAATACAGTATCATGCCTGAAAATCCATAGTTGCGTTTTATAAAGGTTGGATGACTAATGACAGTTTAACGAATGAGGTTCTCCAGAACTTCTGTTTCAAGTTTAAAGCTGAAAATTATAGTTTGGATCTAATCTACTCTCCTTTAATGACATTACTGCCTGTATTACCGAGAGGAAAGGCTGGAAGTTGAGTTTCCAGTGCATAAATCCTGAAGAGACATGGTTCATGCTCATGAGCATATGCTACAAAGCATGATATGGCTTTAATTGACTGCCTATGCTAAACGTACTCAGAAAATTATATTTATAGAAGATACTCATAAGCGTGCTCATTTAGATGAGAATGCTTAGTGTCTGTTAGAGTATGATTCGAAATGGAACAAAAGAAAAACATTCTTCTGCCGAGTCTTGAACCCATGATCCCTAGATCGATGTGTAATAATTAACCGAAGAACAAAAGCACAAGGCCACCGAGCCATTACGACTCAACAGTTGATATGTAGTTTTTATAAAGCCACCAAATCTCATAAATGCAGCATACTCATCAAAAACCCATAAACCTTTATTATAACATCTAAAAATGACTAATTTAATTTGACAAATCTTCGAGAACCCCTACACACGACCATATACTCCACATAAAATAAACAAAAAGTTGTAACTTGATGCAGTCTCTAAAAAAATTTCTAATAAAATTGTCAAAATATCAAAAAAAAGATAAGTTATGATTGACTTTGAAGTAGCACCAAAAAATATAAAAAAATAAATATTTATCAACTTAAGGCAAGAAGTCCATGAGTGTGTATTTATATTTCTTATCAAAAAAAGAACTAAAGCTGCATAGATTTTTATATGTTTCTAGCACATCCATAATTTATTCATTTATAATTCAAAAAAAAAATATTGTGATTATCATTCATTTACAAAATATAACGATAAATCCAATTTATGTGTCAGCATAAAGAAGGAGAATAAGAAGCAAAGAGAAGATAAATAAAAATAATACGTTGTATGTAAACTTTATCGTGTAAAGGCATTGAACTGCTTTTAGGCTTTTGTTATTGTTTTCTCTCTTTCTCGCCTGTAACTTTAAATGCTCTTTGCCTTTATACGACGAGATTGAGTGAGATGTGTGTAAAATAAGAAGAAAGAGTAATAAAAGGAGTTGGAAAGGCATGGATATTGGGGAAAGGCGCAATTATACCTAAATGATAGTAATTATTGTTTGGTATAGAATCAAAATTGAGTGGCATCCTTAATATACTTTAATTTGAGCTACCTAAAGCAACCAATGGGAAATTTAGAGGTTTTCAATCATAAAGCCATGAGTTCAATTCTTATAACTTACTTACTTATTTCACTGACTGTACAGATCAATAGTGGTACATAAGCTACATAATTTGCATCTAAAGCTGGCTTACTTGCTTCATTGACCGTACAGATCAATTCTGATACATGGCCTCCATTAGTTTGCGACTTAAGCTAGCTCTATCGCTGGTAACCGCTTGCGATTTACAGGTGTCTAGCACATTATCGACAGCGTCATAACGGTAAATTTTTGGAGAGCCGATCGATTCCGCACATAAATTCCGATCTGAAATTCGTCAGCCCTGATAGGACACAAGTGCCAAACCCCTGAATCAAGTGCTAGCCAATTAGCTGAAACCAACCAAGTTTGCCAATTTAGCTGTCCAAATTTCAATGTGAGCCGATTGCAGGAAGATGACTAGAATTTAAAGGCTAATGTTCATACAATCCTAGTACTCTTAATACTAATAGTCAGTACACACCTTAATGACATTGTTTCTAAAATTAACTGGAGCTTCCCTAAGTTCAACTCATTTAATTTTATATTGACCCAGCACGACCATGTGACGCATGAATATCGAAAGCAGCAAGAAACTCCTTTATTAACAATTTATTTTGTCTAGTTAATGCCAATTTATAATGACGATTAATGCCATTCAATTGCATTTAGGCATCGTTGTCATCAAACACTGAGTGAACAAATCAGAAACCCAACCAGCACAAATCGGTTAATCGACCAAAAATTCGATCCCAGCCCGGGAAGACACCGACTTGGAACTGGATTTAACTTAAATTCACCACTATGCCCAACTTACGTCGGTCTGGTGCCGGATTTTGAATTGATTAACAAATTTGAGCTATTTGGGTAAGTTGTTCACCCGGGTATTGTCAATACTCAATCTGCAACTAGACAAATCACTCTAACAAGCATATAGGCCTTTTGTAGGTACAAAAGTGATATTTCTGTACAATGAAAACATGCTCTTTGTCTTTAAGGGTCAGTTAGTTGTCAATCCGGGTAATTTCACTTGCCACTTTGCAACTAGCCTGTAATATTGCTTGAAGTAATTGAGCTAACTGTATCTGAAATAATCTCCAGACAAGCAGACAACGAATGAACAAAGAACCCCCAAAAACCTCCATTTCCACAATACAAAGCTAAAAATACATGATTGTAGTGTCTCGTTCGTTGCGTGCTGTTCAGAGAAGATGAAATCGAGACTTGAACACTTGTGTTTGATATGATGAGCATATAGAAATGGAGAAAGACGAAAAAGAAGAAGTAGTTCCATAATTTAGCTTGAAAAAAAGGAGGATGAAGAATAAGAAGAAAAATAATAATTTTTTTTTTTATGAGTATATTACATATTATTATTATGCAGTTTCTTATTTATCAGCCCTGTCCCTTTCAATTTTGATCTTTCATCTCTTCTTTCTCTTCGATTCCAATTTTTACGTTACTACGCTTGGTAGTAATAATATCAAATAATAATAATGACGATGTGTAGTAATCATACCAGACTGTGGAAATGTCGAATTTGGTCGTTATTTTTATTTTCAAAAAAATAAATGACCGTTTATTTTTGAATTTAAAATGACCGTTGTAAAACTTCCGAAATTTTTATTATTAAGAAATTTTATTATTACGATATTCATTATTTCTTAAACTTTGAATCATATTTAGGTTGAATAATAACAAATCAAGCTTCATGTGACAGTTTAAGTCAAAAATTTACAGATTTTTACATAGATTTTTATAACGGTCAAAATTAATTTGAAATTTCGACTCCTTTCGACGTTTTTTGAATCCTTCGACATTCAGTGTCGAAGGATTTCGACACTCAGATTTCCACAGTCTGAATCATACTTTTTATTAGATTTAAAGAAAAAAATACACAGAAAGTGTTCGAATGACTTGAAATGGGGCTCTTATACAGGTATAGATATCGGATTGGGATCATGTTCCATAGTCATGACTGTACTATACAAACTTTGATTTATTTTTAATGCTAATGCAAAGCATTTTACAAACAAATTGTGTATATTGATGCATCTGTAAGAAGTTCAAGCCTTTTTGTGTGACAGTAAGTGAGACGCATTCAAAACCTGTTTATTTTTTTTTGTTGTGTTCATTCTGTGTACTCACAATGGATTAATATTGATAAATTAATATGACGATTGACTAGCTATTCCTTTTTGACTCGAGGCAATCTCGCGTTTATCTCTGAATAGTAAAAAAAATATTTAATATTTGCCATTGAGGGGGGGAAAAAAAAAAAAAAAAAAAAAGGTGTGTGTGTGTGTGTGTGTGTGTGTGTGTGTATATATATATATATATATATATATATATATATATATATATATATATATATATATATATATATATATATATATATATATATAT
>NW_027226243.1:0-22883 GCF_022539635.2 Chironomus tepperi
TAGTTGAATGATCCAACAAAAATATTTCCGGTAAGTTTTGAAATGAGATTGTGGAATTTTTTGAGGGGTTTTGATCAGATGGCATTTTTTATCAGATTTGTATTTTAAAATTGAAGATTTTTGAGAGAATTTTGAAATTTTGATAATTTTTTGAATTAATTCTCGATTTCTAATTCAGAAATATTGATGAGTAAGAAGCTAAAGTTAACAGGACTCCAAAAAGGAGGTCCAGACTCCCATAGTCCAGCCAACTCTGGATTAAACATCCGAATTGAGATTTAAATTCAGAATTAGGCTTGAATTTTTCAAAATTTCACAAAAAATCAAAAAAAAATTTTAAAAAATCAAGAAAAATTCACAAAAAATTTAGAAAAATTAACAAAAATCTAGCAAAAATCTGCCAAAAGAAATCGCAAGGTATGATCTAGATATTAATCACAACTTATCATCATTGTTCCGTTTCGAGTGACTTAATTTTTTTCTTTCAAAAGCAAACTTCATTCAACTGCATACAATTGTTACAATTATCATAAAAAATACTTAAAATATAACAAAGACTGATACAGTAGCAATAGCAGTTTCTTGATTTCAATTTTTTTTTTTTCTCTCTCTTTTTGCTTTTCATCATCGTCGTATAAATACTTAAAAGAGAACAAAACATTGATTAATTGTTGTTGACACAAGTGAAGGTATGTCAAGAAAGATTTCAACAATACACGTCTCTATGTTAAAATGAGATGATGATGATGAGTGTCTGAAATTCCATGATTTTTTTTTTTTACTCGACATTTGTACATTGTTCATTATGAAATGCTATTAAGACAGGCACTGTCAATTGTTTACTTGTCGTATGTGCAGGTTGAATGAAATGTTCTATAAAATTAATGTGATATATTAGCATATGAGTTTGTGATACTTCTTACTGAAGGGAATTAAGAAAATTTATTCAAGTCTCAAAACAGTATTTTAGTCTGCAAATATTTCTATATGGATATATCTAGCATCTGCAATGTGTAATTTACGTCAGCACGCGGGGTCATTTGCTTGTTGTGTCTAGAATGTTAAAGAAGATTGGAGGTGGGTTGAAGTAGTCTAGATTGTTGAAAAAGTCAAATTATTCATTAATTAAAAGGAAGAATCTGGTAATTGATCAAAAATCCGTCAATAAGCCCTAACAAGCAAATGGCATGCCTTCATAATACAGAAATACCATTAAGTTACGTGAATGCGGTCTCTTTGCCTGTTTAGGAAGCCAACATAACTCTAATTTAGTGCCAGATTCGGTTTAATCCCGGTATCGTGCCCGTCACACCGACATTAGACCGCATTTTTGATCGATTAGCCGATTTGTGCCATTTGAGGTTAATTGTCATAAACAAGGATTGATACTTCACTTATAATCAATCCTTGAATTGATCAATATGTTTTATAAGATTTGCTTAATTTAATGGCCGTGGGAAACCGAATTTGAAGTCAAATCTCCTTGATTCATTGAATATTCGATCATACAAGAGCATACTTAAGCGTCTGAATGTGGCAAACCGCATTTTTCGTTATGAAATGCGTCGAAATCGACCATTAAGACCATAAAGTTAATATAGCGATGTTGCTGTGCCCCACAGAACACGCTGTGCTCTTCAGGATTGCCTAAAGTACCTTCTGAAATATCTCACATTCCCTCATTCCTGCTATGCTCTTCGTCATTCACTGACGACTCAAAAGCCTACAATTTAAGTTCATAACATTGAGCTCCTTATGCCTTAAATTATTTGCTTCATTATAAAAAACTATTTATAACTTTTTATTGTGCGTAATTTATTTATTTTAAAGTTATAAAAAAATTTTTAATAGCTTTAACAAGTGTTAATTTTAGTAGCTTTTTATACAACTTTCCTATAATTACTGCGAATATGGGGGCATTGCTGACTCACATAAGTACGCATACTATAAGAAAATTTGCCTTATTTTTCACACATAAAAAAAGTTTAATGAGTGTAGTAAGAAACTTGCTGTGAAAAATATTCAGAAGTAAACTTCTTCAGACATGTTTTTTTAATTTTAAAATCGAAGCAAAATCAATAATGAATCGACAATTTTGTATATCTGAAACTCTTTTTTAAAACAGATATTTAATTATCTGGATTAATATTAAGTTTGGTTGTGATGCAAGATATTGAATTTACTGCGTATTTAGGTTGTAGTGATGGTGAAATTCTTTGAGCAATGGGAGATGTAACATTGGAGTTGAGATGAGGGTATCGACCGGCATTCGTGAACATTTGTGACTGTTCGAGGTTCAAAATAGGAACCTAGAAAAAGGGGGCAATTGAAAAAGCAGCTTAAGCGTTTAGATAAGGGTATCGACAGGTGTTTTCAAGCGTTTCTGGTTTAAAATAGGGAAGTAGATAAAAGAGGGGATTTTAGCATTCAGTACCCCCATGGTCAAGAAGATTTCTTCAAATTTCTAGGATTTTTGAGACAAATATTCATTAATTTTCCAAAAAAAATCGCAAAATTTCAGAGTACGGTCAAGTACCTTCCTGAATTTTAGATGCGTTGGTCTAAAATTGTTCGGTTGTAACTTATAGTTGGTCTTGGACTGCAAGCTTGCAATTTTAGACTAACCCTAGAATAAATTATACAATATGATGTAAATCTTGGTCAGTTCACAGTCAAATTTTGGTACAAAAACATAAAATAAAGCTAAAAATTGTCTCAAAATTTGCATAAATTCAATTTTGTTTGGAAATTCGTGTCAAATTCGATAAAATTTACCCAAACAGACAAATATACTGCTTTTACGAAGTTACACTCTTTGCCTGTTAAGCTTAGAACCCTCAATCTTAAGCTCCAATACCAAAAATCACCAAACTACCTTCCACTTCAACTTAACTCAATATCCTTCTTAATCATTTCAATCAATGTATTTCATTTATAGACATTAATTCTTAAATTATAACATAATTTCACATGATATTAATAAAATGGCATATACAGTAATTGAATGGCAATTATAGCACCACATATTACATAATATTATTAATTGAAAAAAAAAGAAAAGTATGAAAAAAAAATCAATCATGTGATTTAATAATTAAAACAGGAATGCACGATACCGTACCAGATTAAATCTAACTCAAATTAATTAATTAATTAATTAATGCGATAATACTTTTACCATATAAACCGAATAACTGTGTTGTTATATGTCTACATGTAAAGCTTTTATGGAAAATCAATACAATGGGCTGACAATCCCGAACTCTTTAAATATTCACGATCTGTGTTAACCTCTTAAAGCATATTACACGACTGCTAATAGCGATTCATGGATTTTTTTATCTCTGATCATCATCATCCTTAAATGAATTAAATTGCCGCAAGTAACATACCGGGGGTGTGAGGAAAATGGAAGTTTCAACCAATGACATGTCATTTTAATTTAATTAATTTACAATTGTGTGTTTAGGAATTTTTTTTCACTTCCTTTTTCCTATCACGTCATTTCAGAGATGTATTCTAGAGAGGGAGATGAGAGGAAGGGTTGGGAAGTACTCAGAGGGTGCAGAGGGGAGGAAGGTTTGGGACAAAGCTCGAATTTGACTCAAATTTTCCATGAAAAAGTCGACTTGATTTCATATAAAGTTCTAGTCGACTATGAGCTCTGGTTGAGGGTCAACCCCCCTTCTTCCTACCCCCCTCCCTCATTCATGATCTTCCTGGAATTAGCAAAACTATATAAGAACCTAAATTCACATTGTCTGTACAGCATGCTCCAAAAAATTTTAATTTAAACTAAATTTTCACCCCAAAATCATCAGTTTCACTTGATGTGTCACACACAAAAATCTTATATCCTTTCATGCTTCTTATAGGATGTCCTTAAATTATTTGAATAGTTTCTTAGTCTAAGCAAAATTTTAAATGAATGAATTTCCGCATGTATGATAATCAGAATTTAATTTCCTTAAATAACTTAACCCTTATTTTCTTGGAAGGTAGTTTTGACACTTCAGTTATTCTTTATAAGTAAAATTCACATTGTGAGCCTAATGCTGGTTAAGGGAAAGTATTTTTTTGCATAATCATCTCATATGTATTTTAAATGAATTGAATTATTTCTTATTGTCTGCCTAATTTGATGTTATGTGCTCTAAAATAGTGATGTACAGCGATAAGAATTGAGTTAGAGGCATGAAGTGGCAAATTTTTAGAAATTTTGAATTCAGGGAAGTTTCAGATTCGGGTTGCGTACGATAGAGGTTGCTTCTTTCATGAATGTCAGCCTAGACGTGCAGATAGACTTTAACGGCGTTAAGAATGAAAGCGATGCTTGCCTGGTCGTTGGTTAACGTTCAATTGTGTCTTGGTCTTGCTCGTGCCCTTTACATCTCCGTCATGTCCGGATTCCGTCTCCATTTTCGTAAACTTTATGCTTGCTTCTTTTGTTGGCAGTACGATCCATGACCTCTCTTAGTTGGTGTCTAAAACTGGCTCTATCGCTGGCTGCCCTTTGCCAATTGCCAATATAGAAGGAAACTACTACAAAATCATATTTTAGTCCATAGCTTAAACAATTCGAAATTTACTTTCAGAGCTCGAAGTCGATTCGAGTCGACTTGAGTCGTCTCAAAAAATAAAACCGAATCGACTCTAGTCGACTTGAACTCGAGTGTTTTTGAGTCGAGTCGAGTCGTCTCAACCATATCGACTTCGAGCTCTGCTTTAAAGCCTCACGAATTCAAAAATTTAGAACAAAATCACCAAAAAAGCAAAATTTCATGCCAATTTAAAACAAATAAATCCAAAAAAATGATATTTTCTAAGCTCTCGTCCCAAATACTTCCGGAATATTCAAGCATAATTCCAATCAGAATCAGAACTATGAACAGTTGAATTGCTCAACATCCTAAATAATAAAATAAAGCCTACATAATTCTCCGTTGTTGCGTGTAGAGGATATAAGAAGACATGTCCTTCAATTGAGCATTAAAATATTTGAAAAAAAAAAGTTTGCGGAACATCCAAAAAAAAAGTTATTTGAGTTCATGTCTAGTAAGCTGAAAAAAGCTACACTTTAAAAGAAAGAATGCGCTAATGTCATGATGATTTATGCTGATATCATTATAAGTTTTTATCCTTTTTTTTTCTTCTCCCTTTTTTTTATAGTGTCCCCAATGTGGAAAAGAGTTCAAGAGAGCATCAACATTATCTACACATATGATGATTCACAGGTATTTACACTGCATTCCCTCATTTCTCTCTTTTTTTCCTTTCCTTTTGTTTGAATTTTTGCAAACAAACTTCAAATATTTACATGTATGTAGATATATCATATCATTCTTGTATAATAATGTTTGTGTCCGTATGTATATATTTTTTAGTAACGTTCGTCCTTTCGAGTGTCCTTTCAACCATTGTGGTAAAAGATTTCACCAGAAGTCAGATATGAAAAAGCACACATATACACATACTGGTATGTATATTCACATTTATAATATATTGTATGTTCAGTCATGATGTGGACATTTGAGGGTGATGGTGATTATGTTTTTTTGGGGAAATTTAGGTTGAAGATTGTCAAATTCTGAAGATTATTATTGCTCAGTCTAGGAAACTGGAGGTCATCCTGTATACGCACACTAGTGTACCGTTAAAAAATGGTCTTTTACCTTAGCTTTTAAGTAAGCTATACCGAACGTGTAGCTGGGAAACTTCATACTGGCTCGATTCGTTATTAATGGAGATTAACACTCTTTTAACTGCTTAAAATGTGTGAGCAGCTCTCCACTGAACAGAGTGCGATTAGTCGATTAGTTATCCTATGTCTAGTAAAAACTTGACATTTTATGGCAATTTCCACAAATTTCAAGTTTATTACTAGACATAAGGTCGAGATTGTTCCACTCATGGCTATGATCTTTTAAAATAAGTTAATTTATCTACTAAAATAGAAGCCCACTAAGCATTATGAGAAGATATCAATTTAACGATTATCCAAGCTTCTATAGTAATTTATACATTAACTATAAATTTTGGAACATAATAAGCAAAGAACAAAGCATTTGAAAATTCTTCTTTCTACGCTACACTATCCTATATTATGTATGCTAGATCTAGCTTGTCATTTACATCAAAGAAGCTCAAAACGCACACGGCGTATATATTAGTCGGAAAATAGTGATCCCAGGCCGCCATTACGCAAGTTTTGAGTCGAATTTGACAAAATCGGGAAATCAAGTTGGCCAAAGAACCCTTTTTTCTGGTATTTTATATGCCGTTTATCTTTCGAATGACTAGAAATCCATGATAATGCTGAGATTGACTCTAAATTCATGAGAAATTTGGATTTCAGTTTCAATTTGTGGTGTTTGCCTTAATGTAATTCACAATATTGCAAAACAATTACAAATTGACACAATTTTAATGCCAATTCTTGAGCCTCCCAAGTCCCCAGCCTCAAATGACCGCATCATGAACACAAAACGAGAAAAGAAAAAGGAGAAGGAAGAAAAAAATTAAATTTTTTACATTGAATGAATGCTAATAATATCTTACATATATGTTATATTCTCATAATACTTAGGAGAGAAGCCATATCAGTGTACGCAGTGTTTAAAATGCTTCTCGCAAAGCTCTAATTTGTAAGTATTTTATATGCAAATGAGGCATGAAAATTTCTTGACTTTTTTTTTTTTGGAAAATTTTTTGACAATAAATTAACAGATTTTTCTTATAAAAATAGAATTACGCACCAAAGGAAACATTTTGATTTCAAGCCATTTATATGCCTACATTGTGATAAGAGCTTTCAAAGGAAAGTTGACCTTAAGCGTCATCAAGAGAACGTACATAATAATATTCAAATTAATTTAATATGATGTTAGAGATTCCATTTTACGTAACCCTTACCACACACAAACAGGCACACACACAAAATTTAAAGCTACATTAGCACTTTAGATAATTCATTAGTTTTTACATGACTCATGACTTTAATCTTCTTTTGCCTTTATTTTTTTTATTGTTAATTGTGGTGAGAAAAAGTTTTTTGTTTTTTTTTTTGGACGAGAAATAAGAAAATGTTAAAAATACTTAAAGAGTTTTTAAAAAATATGAAAATGAGCCTAGAATTTTACATCAATGGAAATTTATCTTAATGTTTTGAGAGTTCCTGTTAATAAAGAATGAGCATTTAAAATAATTGAAAAAAAAAATTGTTTCATTTTTGAAGATTTGTATTTTTGAGAGTTGGAGTTATTTTAAGGATATTATTGGATATTGGTAATAGTGTTGTTGCTGGAGGAGAGACACAATGAGAGTTGGAGTCATTTTAAGGAAATGATTGGATATTGGTAATAGAGCTTCAGATGGAGAGAGAGATTTTGTATCAACTTAGGCTACAAGTCGGAGCATGATTCAAGTAAGTAGTAGTAATAAAAAGCGGAAGGTAGCCGTCAATCAAGCCAGCTTCAGACACCAACTAAGAGCTGCCATCCAGATTGATCAAATTACCTGAACATAAAACATTAGCTTGTCATCAACGAATTATATCGCATTTTTGTTCACTCGGACATGGATCGCACTTGCTCTGTAAAGTCAATGTAAGTTAATAAGCTATGCTTAAGTAAGTGCGTACAAAGGCATCAGGTATAAAAAAAGCAAAAAAAGGCTCAAATTGTGTGAGGCTTAATTCGAGAAAATCTAGTTTTAGATTAAAATCACGTCACCCTGAAGCTACTTGAATTTTTTATTGCAAGATTCTTCCAGAATGCTGAATATCTACAGTATACTTTTAGATTTAATTACTCTTTTGCAAAAATCGTAATAATTTCAACATTTCCTTGAACAATCACGATTTTACGATAGTGATTTACCCATGATGCAAAAATTATTCACTGCACAGTATGAACCCCTCAAAATATCATCAAATACTAGTCAGCAAAGAGAATATTGTTGAGTTCTTAAAACCTGAGCTCGATGTCGACTCGGACTTTATAAAGAGTTACTAGTTCATCGGTCTAGTCGGACTGTAAGTCAATAATTCAAGCTCTATGATAAAGTATAAAATCTGCTATAAACACACGTCTGTGTAGACTTAAAGATCAATGCTGGATTACAAAAGAACCGAATTTGACTCAAAATAAGTCACAAGCCAATCCTATGACTGATTATTGCCTTACAAAACAGAGTAAATCTGATCATAAAATCACAAAATTCAATCAGCAATTATCGATGACGTGCTGTAATAAAATCCTTTATTTTTATAAATATAATTCCGATAATTTCATGCATATATACAGTCTGCAAATATTTCAGCTGAATAATATACAAACAAAAAAAAAATTTAATTACTATCCATTTATTCAAAAATCCCTATTGATCCGTGAACTCAAGAACAATTTATTAATTTAAAATTAAAATCAAATTTCAAAAATTTCTGCAGCATGCAAAAAAAAATTATTAATTTCGTCTTCATTATGCACAATTTTTTGTTGGAACAACAAGAATCATTTTATATATTGTATGGCATATCCATTCATCCTACATAGTGTGTTTTTGCTCATAATGATGTAAAGTAATTTATATCACCCCATTTTTTTTCCCATGGGTATTTAACAGACAACACAAAAAATGAGAGAAATAAAATTTCATTAATGAAATATTTATTGATGAGAAAGAAAAATGGAGATAAAGAGACAGAAGAGAATGAACAGAAAAAAAAACTAAAGGAAAAATGGCGAAATCATGTAATATTTAATTTTCCGAACAATTACTCCTCTCACATAAATAAATAGTCGACGTATTGAATGAGAACTGTATGCTTTACGATTTAATGCTTTTTATGGTATTTCATACACAAAAATACAATTTATTATCACATATACAGAAGAATGCTTAAAAGGTTCAAATAATGTTGATCGTGGAACTACAGCGCTTTTTTGTAAATTCTCTCAATTTTACTTAGTTAGTCAGGCTAACACAAAGTGAGTATAAAAGTAAATTAAGTAGACAGACTAGTCTAATTTTCAATTATCCGCAAATTATCCAGACAATGAATCTTTAAACCAGAATCTCCACTGAAAGACAGTTACTCAGCTAACTCATTCAAACAACCTCATCAAATCATTCAAACAACCTGCTGGTGATTCAGCTATTCGGTCAATAAATCTATCACCAGATTGACCAATTAGCTGGACATTACATGATATTTCCATGTCTGTCTTGTCAATATTTTTATTCTAAACTTCAAATTCCTGATTCATTATCTTATCTAGCATTTACTTTAGCTCCAACTTCTTATTGATCTCAAGCATATTTAATAGATTAAATATCCGAAGCATCAAAACTTCTAATAAATCATAAACTAATTCCAAATTGAAGTCAAGCATCTCACTGACTATTTCATAGAGATACTCAAACTTAAGCTAACTTAATGGTCACCCACATATCACTAAAAATCTAGATAATTGAGCAACAAACTGTAAATATACCTTAACTACTTAAAATAAGCCAAATTCTAGCTAGTTAATCATCTAAATTACTAAGAAAGACGTCTTTAATGCGTCTGGTAGATGGAATCCTGGTGGAACTGTCTATAAGCTGCCCATTAGGCAAACAACTCAATGATCTTGTGGCTTTGACATTTAATGGCGCTTGATTCAAAAGTTCCAGAAAAGCCTCAAACTTCTAATTGCAGTAAAAGGACATCAACATCAACTTAGAAGACACTACGGCAGTTTGTCATTAATAAATTCTGAAAGCGAGGAGCCCAGCCAGTCCCAAAATGTATTTTTAATCCACCTAAAATACAATAATTTGCTAACAATTTTCGATGTTATATTTGTCCTGATTTCGATTTCTTTTTCATTTTAATGCACATTCTCATTTATTCATACATTTAAACTTATTCATAGGCAGATATATTTTTCGCGTAATTTATGCTTGAGGAGCACAAAATCGCTGTTATATATTTTTTTATGTGTTGAAATTATTATTATTATTTTATCAATAACTAATTCATCACAATTCACAATATGCTTCACCAAGCATTTATTGATAATTGCCAAAAATCGTAAAAAAAATGATGCACAAAATACAACATAAACATACATCCTGAAAATGCATCATCATAACAAATAATTATGCAATGCAGTGCTTGCTTATGCCTAACAATATATTTGACCATTTTAAATTTAAATTTTGTTGTACGATTTTGAATTTTGTTTAATTAGTTTTGGAAGTGAATTTACATAAAGTTTAGCTAATTTATGGAATTTTGGCTGATGATTTTTGGTTATTGGATTGATAAATTAGAGAACAGGGACGTGATTGTTGAGGAAAAAGCGTATAAGTGGGACCAGAACCATTTTTTTGATGACATTATTGCCTGAAGACTTCAAAGTGAGGTTGTGAGCCCTCCATTGATAGCAGTAGTGCCTGGAGCTTACAAAACAAGACTCTGAACCCTCCTTTGATGACGTTAGTGCCTGTAGCTCATAAAGGAAGGCTGTGAACCCTCTTTTGATGACTCAATTATCATCTTATTGCCTTAAACCTACAAAGTGAGGCTGTGAACCGCATTTTCACTGCATATGATTCGAAAAGGACAATTTCTCCTGGATTGTCTCAAACCCTTTACCGCTTGGTCGATTCCACAATAATTAGGTACCAAAGTATGAAACCATCCCACCACCAATCCATCTCGACTCACTGTTGAGAAATTTACTTTATTTTTTTTGGGAAATATTTCACTCCCGACGCAACAATTTACGCTGAAAAAAATTCTTACAGCAGATAAATCTTTTAGCATATGTTTTGAACATCCTTCCACAAAATCTGTCACAGCAAGTCTATCAAATGAAAATAAGCAGGTGAAATTGACTGAATTTTAAATAAAATGTTGAATTTCAAATTGTTTTATTGAATTTTTATTAAAAGTCTATCAAATGGGAAGCATACATAAAGTTAAAGGTTATAAGAGTTTGTGATTTATCGTAAGTTGTTTACTATGCTGTTAGTACTGATTGTTGGTTAATGGAACAACCCGAAAACCCTCAAAAATTGTTCAAAATAAGTGAGCATTGTTGTGTCCGTTAGGTTGCGCTACCGTCAGTGAGAAGTAGATTAGCTTTTCGCTGAAGCTTGCATTATAGCTAGAAGCAAGCAATAAGCATTGTCTGGTATACATTGACATTTATATTCCATAGAAGTAAAAGGGAACCGTATTCAAAATGTCCGATTGCAACATGGTGACCCTGACGTGGAGCTACAGCATCTTGAGTTTTTATTCCTTTCATATGACTACTTAAGCTGTAATCAGTAGTTAGCAGCAAAAAAGCAACAGTGAGATAGTGATTAGAGTGTCGGGCAATTTACCTCAATGGTCCTAGATCATTCCTAGTTGAATTTTAGTAGTTATTCGCTGTTCTGAATTTGCTACACACAACTGTTGTAAGGTTGTATTGATATACCTTGCATCATTCAACGTTCCAACATACAAGAGTGCCCTAAGGGCAACATGACCATTATCCTCACCACTTAACTTCAAAGAACCCTTTACTTACTTACTTGCTTATTTATTTCGCTGGTAAATGAAAGAAGGGTCATAGGTATCGCCTGAAGCTGGCTCTATCACTGACTGATTCACTTCCCAATTTCCAATACCAAGTGGAACTAATGAAAAATCACAAAAAACTACAAATCTATTCATAATTCAGCATAAGAACGACCAATTTAAGGTGGTAAAATTTTTATTGTATCGATTAACATGGTGTGAATCACAGCTTTATATTCTGACATAGTAACATACATACACAAGCACATGAATATATGTTGAGTCAATTATTATTGCAGTAGATTTGCGAATGCGATTATTGATGTAAAAGGAAAGGAGCATAAATCCATTGTCAAATAATTTCTCATTTAAAGAAATTATTTATTAGTTAATTTAAACTTAAATTATTTATGAAAATAATTGGTCTGTAAATAACGTACTTTAGATATTTGAAATTCAACCGTCATCGAAAATTTAAATTAAAAACCGTATAAATGTTTTTTGTAGAACCGTATAAAAAAGGAAATTGAAAGGTTCTCAGTTGTAAAAAAGATACGAAAGATACGCGAACGTGAAATATTATAAATTAATTAAATAGCCGGTAAATAAGAGTAAGTTTCGGTTAAATTATAAATAGTTTAGATAAATAATTAAAATATAAACGTTTAACAGGATTAAAATAAAGAAAATAAAGGAATTAAAGGATTATGTGCAAATCAAAAAATAAATTAACAAATAGTTTACAAGTGACAAACGAAAAGTTAACAATAAATTAAGTTTTGTGAATTTGTGTAATTTACATAGTTCTTTTATTTAAATCTCAAACAAAATCGGCTAAACAAATTATTAGGTCTTTATTTTTTAGAGTACATTTTAATCTCTTATTGTTACTTCATATGTCATGTGTTTTTTTGTGAACGAACAATGAGATCCAGTTAGTAACCTATTGAAAATTGTAAGTTCATTTTTTGTTTACAAAATCATTATCATATGTGTTAGTGATATTTGAAAAAATTGTATGGTTCTTGAACATTGACAAAAATGTCAACAAAGTGAAAATAGTGAAAATAATTTATAAAAGTTTATGAATACTCCTAAGAAGAGGAAGTGTCATTTTTGTGATAAACATAAAAATTTTATTGAAAAATTAATATATTGTGAACATGAAACATGTGGAAACTGGATACATTTGAAGTGCAAAAGACAAAAGTATAACAATATTGATTCTAAATGGATATGTGCTATCCACAAAAGTGAAAATAGTTTTAATCATTCGTCTGAAGAAAGTTATGAGTCAATAGACAGTAGTGCAATAATGGCAGAACAGTCAACAAGTGTTTCAAATATTATTTGTGAAAAATGCAACGAAAATATTGTTGATTTTGACTTTAAAGCTTGCTTGTATTGTGACAAATTAAAGCATAATTTATGTTTATCATCCAATGAAGAAAGGTCTTTTGATTCGGAAGCAAAACGAATAATTTGTGATAATTGTCTATATAATTTAGCTACTCAATCCTTGAATGATTCAAAAAATAAAAGTTTAAACGTTAAAAATGAAATTACATCCAGTGATAGTGATTCAAATTGTAATACAGACGATTCAGATAGTGATGATAATTGTAATAGTGCTAAACCAGACAATCGAAATGTCACAGTGAAAAGAACTCAGGACAGCACAGTTGATTATTTAAACAAGTTGAGTCTAAAAAGGTTACCAGTTGTAGTGGACGATAATCTATCGTGGTGCGTTTTTTATGATGCTTTCAAAGAGACGAAACATTTATTCAGTCACATTGAGAACGTAACCAGAATACAAGAGGCAATAAAGGATGAACGAGTCAAGAAAATTGGAGGTAAGACTCTTTACAATCCAAAAACATATGAAGAATGCATTAAAAGCATTAACAAACGATTGAAAAATAATCTTAAGCCAATTTATAAAGAAGCTACAGAACTTGAAAATCATGTGCTGATTAAAAGCCACCAGAAGGCAAAAATTATTGATTATATTGACAAACTTAGGAATTTTGAATCCTTAACTAAGGCATATAACGAAAAAAGTTATTCAAATAATCTAAAATTTATTGCAAATATAGTAAATGTTTTACCTTTGTTCATGAAAACAGCTTGGGAAAGAAAACAAGCAAAATTAGAAAGCAAGCACAAAAAAGTGACACTTGCAAAGTTAATTAAAAAACTAACATCATTCATTCCCACGTTAGAATTAAGCATAAGAAATGAGTCGTTCCTAAATACTAACACCCGTAGAGATAAAGAAGTTAATGAAATGCAAAGATTTGAGAAATCTCGCATGTATCATACTTCAGAAAGCAGATCAGAACATTTTAAATCGAAACAAAAATGTTGGTTTCACGAATGTGATTCTCATCCATTCAATAAATGTAAAGACCTCTGGCGCATGAACGGGAAAGATGTCACAGCTTTAGCTAAGAAAAATGGTATTTGTACCTATTGTGGTAGGGAATGGCTAACTCACAAAAATTGTCCAAACGATAAATTGAAATGTAAAGTCGAGGGATGTTCATTACCTCATCATAGTCTTTTTTGTTTTAAAAGAAAAGCTGATGTAGAATTCAGTTGCGACGAATCTCACAGCAAAAATCAAAATAATGATAAAAACCAAACACCTGAACAACCTGGATGTTCAAAAGATAAAAATGAAGACGAAATGGATGCTTTTATGCAAGAGTTAAGTAATTCACAATTTTATACAAATAATTTCCAAAGAAGTAATATGATATTTTCAGATTATTCGACATTAACGAATAATGAACATCGATTTATGAGTCATAATAATAATCTTGTGGAAGCAGGAACGATGAAACCTAATTACAGTCGAACCACAGCATCAAACAGCATAATGATGATGGATACTGGAACTCAAACGTTAACAACTCCTGAAAATGAAAAGACATTTATTGATGCGTCAACACAAACGTCATTCGAAATACTTACATATTCAAAAAGTGAATCCAAAAATGTTGAGAGCAAAAATGATTCTCCTAATATTTTGTATGAGAGCGTACAAAATAAATCTGATTCCATAAATTGTCTAATCCAAGATTTAACATTTGATTCTCTTAGCACAGAAGTTAAGAATGACACAAATGTTAAGTCAGCCAGTAAAAAATTACGTAAGAAGAAAGATGTCGTGAAGCATCAGATAAAATCCAAAAATCCAAATGAAATGAAACGAAGAATGATGACTAATTATGTGAGACCTAAAACCAGAAAAAGAAAAATTAATGTTTCGCTCAGAAAATCAAAATTTAAAGTAATTTGTATACTTACAATGAAAAGTTCAAAGCATAAAAATATGCAAAATTATGATTCCAAACGACAAAGGAAAAAATATTTCCATCTCAACCTTTTTTCCATGCCCGAGGAGAATTGGCTCAAATTCATGGCCAATATTTATTTAATGATGACTAATACTTACTTATCATTGCAGGTTCCAAAAGTTCCAGGCCAAAAACGCGAAAATAAGCACCAAAATCTTCAAATTAAGTAAACACATCGAATATTCATAACAGAAAAATTCAAAACCGTTCAAGTAAAAAATTTCACCAAGTTAAAATGTTTCGTAAGCGCACAAAAAGTGTACGTTAAAGAAGTTAAAATACTAAAATGTGACATATTATCCAAAAAAGTTATAAATAGATTAATTGCATAAAAATATCAAAGTTAAGAGAGATTGAGAAAGTTCATCGTGAAGTACCATCAGACTTAAAAATTCAGATTAGATGCCGAAATGTTAAAATAACGTATATTGAAAATTCAAATTCGTTAAGTTCAAAAAAGTTCAAAAATAACCGTTAAAAAATTTAAACCATCAGATTATAGGAAGTTGCTATAAAAATGATCACTTTATAGTTAACAATTTAAAATCCTAAAAGTCGTTAGTAGACAAAAGTAAAAAAATTAATTATGATCAACGAAAACAGTTGACATAATGAAACAAAAAATAAATTAGTTATCGTGATCAACTAAATAGAGTTGACATGAAAATTAAAAATGTTGAAATTCATGATCAGTCAAAAAGAGCTGACATGTATAAAAAAAAAAAAAGTTAAATAAGTCAGATCAACAAAAAAGTTGAAAATGACACAAAGGCACTAAATCTACAAATAAAACTAATCATCTCTATAATATAATTACAGATTCGACGATGGAAGACAACTAATTAATTCTCATCTTTTTAATCAAGTCAATTTTAGGACAACTCAAAAATGCAAAATGAGGAAAATGAAGTCAACGGTGGATGAACATAAGAAAATTGCAAATGTGCAAATGGAGACGTAAAGGAATAACAAAAATGACAGCAAATAATTTGGATTGAGACAAGTTGAGCATGTTGATAATAATCAAATGCTGATTGATAATTCTGGAAATGGTCAATACTCAGCATTTAATAATCCAACGTCAAGTCAAATGGAACATCAGTGTACATAAATATTCGACATCAACATCATCAAACAAAATCATCAACATCCAGTTATTAAATAATTATTTTCTAAATGATGTATCATAATATTAATTTATAATGTTAGTCATATTTTTGGAAGGCTAACTTTTTGTTCCGCCCGAGTGTCAAATAATTTCTCATTTAAAGAAATTATTTATTAGTTAATTTAAACTTAAATTATTTATGAAAATAATTGGTCTGTAAATAACGTACTTTTGATATTTGAAATTCAACCGTCATTGAAAATTTAAATTAAAAACCGTATAAATGTTTTTTGTAGAACCGTATAAAAAAGGAAATTGAAAGGTTCTCAGTTGTAAAAAAGATACGAAAGATACGCGAACGTGAAATATTATAAATTAATTAAATAGCCGGTAAATAAGAAGGGTTAAAGTTGATCAATTTTTTTCAATAAATTTCTTGATCGATTAAAATAAAAAATTCGATGAAAAATTTGTCGATCAAAAATCGATAAATAATTTATCGTAAAAATTTAACGATAAATTTATCGAAACATTTTTTTTATCGAAAAATTTATTTTTTTATCGAAAAAAATTGTTTGTTTACAATTATTTGTGGAAAAATTATTGTAGTTACAATATATCAAAAATTTAAGCAATTTGGACATAAAAGAAGACCCAACAACATTACTGGAGCAATATTCATTGAACTAATTGAGACACAAAAAGAAAAACATGGACATTTGTTGGCATTTTAAGGAAAAAAAGGAAAAATTTGTTGTTTTGTAGAATTTGTACTTTAAGTAAAGGCTGATAAAGGAATTAAACAGGCTAGATAAGTATATTAATGTGAAAAATAAAAGAGCTTATCGAAAAGAAAGTGATTTTGTACTGAAATTCAGCTATTTGGTAATATGTTTCGGGCTTTGTTTAATTAATTTATTCATCTAAAACCAAAAAACTACTCCTAAAAAAATGTAGCCTAAAATAATTCTCCATTTCATATTCATATAGTAGAAAATTTTTCAGTAAATTATTTGTCGATCAACAAATTTTTCATGTAAATTTTAATCGACAAATTTTTAACTTGGTTTGTTGATGAAAAATTTGTCGAAAAATTTCTCAATGAATATTTTTGATCGATAAATTTTTCGGTAAATTTTTTTTCAAATTTTAGCCGTTATTTTTAATCGATCAAGTCGACTTCAATCCCTGAATAAGAGTAAGTTTCGGTTAAATTATAAACAGTTTAGATAAATAATTAAAATATAAACGTTTAACAGGATTAAAATAAAGAAAATAAAGGAATTAAAGGATTATGTGCAAATCAAAAAAATAAATTAACAAATAGTTTACAAGTGACAAACGAAAAGTTAACAATAAATTAAGTTTTGTGAATTTGTGTAATTTACATAGTTCTTTTATTTAAATCTCAAACAAAATCGGCTAAACAAATTATTAGGTCTTTATTTTTTAGAGTACATCCATAAAAAAAGAAGTTTAGCCTAGTAGGAATAAAGATAATAAAAATAAGAGAAGAAATAATCATTCGTTTGCAATTTTCTATGGACATACATACATATTATGACTATTATTGTCATGTATATGTGGATAAAGGCAAATACATGGAAAATCTGCAAGCGTCTATTACTCTTATGATTTATATTTATCTCTTTTAAGATGAATTCATTCAATCTGATATACGGTAAAAGAATTATTTAGATGTAAAGGTATTAAGTAGTGGGATTAAAAGAAGGATGGGCTAGATGTATACTCCGGACTCATAAAAGGAGTGTATAATGTACTTAACTGGCTTCAGGTCGATACTTAGCAACACTATGTAGTCCCTAAGATACCACACCATCACCATGTTAAAGACAAGACCCTGGACAAGACGTAAAGGAGCTCTGAAGACACCAACAGAGTAATTGCTCGAAATTAACGTATCTTTTGAATTAAATTGAAACGAAGCTATCGCGAGGCCAAATTTTTGGATTTTTCAGAACCACGTGCCAATTTGGTGCCAACAATGATAAAATTTTCACTTCATTTTAAGCACCGATCGTTCATTTTTTGAGATCTAAATTTCACTAAGTGAGCTTCTTTATATTCAGCATAATTCCTGATCTTGAGTGGAATGGGCTGCAACTAGTCAACAGTTTAAAGCTTGAAATTCATGTAACAATCCATGAATATTGCTATAAGACCGACTAACTGCAGCCTTTTCCACTCGGGATAAGGAATCATTCAGAATCATTCGGCATTCCTACTCAAATGTAAATAATTTCTTATTAAACTCCTTCAAAACTATTAAAAATTCCACTCCAAATATTCACCGATGTAAGTTCCACCCCAAAAATTCCTTCCAATTCCCCCAAAGTTTTAACAAAAACCCAAATAAATTTCCTAATTATTAACATTATCGTATGGAGTTTTCTGTTCCTTCAATTAAATTAACTATTTTAAATTAATTTATTTCTCACTAGCCATTTGCATGTTTTACAAAATATTATTTTTTGTGCGAGGATTCGTATGGGAGGAGGAAATAGAAAAAATTAATAAAACTACAATGACAAAGTTTTGTGCTTAAAAAGGGAGGAAATTTAAAATACCAAAAAAGTAATTTTGTAAATTTTATAATTTTGACATTTAATTTGGGGGAATTTTGTTAAGGAAATGCTCATATTTATGTGTCTCACTTCTTGTGTTTTGGATAGATGAAATTTTTGATGATTGTTCTATGTTTTGTGAATTTAATATGATTATGCTTTAAGATTCATTTTTGAGTGTTTGTAGTTTAAATGGTTTCCCTTCACTTACTCTATAACTACTCTTCAACTACCTTACAAACGTATCCTACACCTATTCTTCACTATTCCTACACCCTATACTTTTCCTTCACTAACCCTACACCCAAACTACGATTACTCTGCACAAGCCCCACACTTACTTCTTTGGTACATATCCAAGCACCTAGAGGTAACTGACCAAGAGTAAGGACAAGGATATGTGGTGTCTCTAGGTGGCAATAAATACGATATTAACTAGAATTTCTAGAGAATTGAGACGATAGAGAGAGTTATCGATCCAATCTACCTTCAAATATCCTCCAATTGGAGGATCAATTGTGATTTATGACCTCACACAGGAGTCTCCTGAAGCTGTCTCCATCACTTGCTTCCACTCGCCAATTTCTAATACCAAACAAACATCCTCCAACCACCCTCAATCCACCCCTAACCCTCAAACAAAAATGACATCACAACTGAAACTCAATACTCTACAATGTTAATCTGAATGAGCTTTCGCGCTTGTTACTAACAACTTTTTTCTTTCTGTGACTGCATGCGAGCTAAAAAGCCACTAGAATGCGAACTTTCGGAATCAAATGAACATTTTTTTTTTTTGAACAATGTAATAAATCATTACTATAGGTATTAAAGCTTACCAAACGATTTGATATATGAATATACATAAATTTTCCCCTCTTTTTTTAGCTCATGAAAATCTTCAAGCACTTCCTGTACGGAAAATTTATTTTTCTTTTTTTTCTTTTTCGGGGGGTTTTCTTTTGTTTCTTTTGTAAAATGGAACTTACACATACAAGAATTAGTCTATTAGTTTTATTAATTGATTTCTTTTCTGATAGGAATAAGTTAGCTGGAAATAAAAGTTTGATTAAGAAGTTTCATAATTAATTTTTACATGAATTTTGATTTATATGAAATTTTTTTAATGAATGGATTTTGGGTTGGTTTCATGTGAAATTGAAGTTGGTTCAGTTTACAGTTTGTCATTTTTTGGGTTTGGAAATTTAAAGAAGCTCGAGATTGTCAATTTATAGGTTAGTATCTCAATATCAATATCAATAATCAGCTCCTGAATCTGCCTTGCACATATTCCACTTCAGCCCTTTATCTACCCGTAAACTTAACTTAAATCTTCCCTACACCTACACCTACACCTAAATCTACCCTTACCTCTACACCTAAAATTGCTGCATACTCTAGCACCTAGGGATAACTATCTAGAAGCTACACCTACCCTTACTTACTTTTGTAAGCATGCTCATTTGTATGAAAAAGCATACTTTAAGTATGCACATTAATATGAAATGCTCTTTGTATGTTAGGGTTAAGATTGCATTAGCTAAGGGGGATGGGGTTAGTTCAGTCATTACGTAACGTGAAAAATTGTCTTTTCGAACTCCTTTCCTTCGTAGCAGCAAAATCTGTATGAAAATTTCATTTGTTGGAGATTAAACCAAATCAGAACCCCACAGTATTAGAGTGTTACGTATTAAGTTGATGGCTAAATAATGAGAATGCTTAATTTAAAAATGTTAATTTGCCATATAGGCCAATAATCCTCGATAGGTCAGTTGATAAGAGAACGAGACTGCATACCGTAGAACGTAGGTTCGAATCCCACTCAGGATTTGTTATTCGGATTTCTGATCTAGATCAGCAATTTCCTTTAAAAAAGTAATTAACTCCAACATACAGCATATCCATTAGTATTCAAAGCCTAATGACAATAATTCATTTAAATTTTTGGAAAATCCACGATGAAGTTTGTGGCTTTTCTAAACATAACCTAAGATTATCCACAAATTGATTCGCTTTCTGGATGTATCCTATTCCGCCAATATATCCCGATGAACTAAAATTATCACTCTGACGATAGACACAAAAGAGTAATTGTGTCACTAAAAAAAAGAATTTTTCTAAAGCATTAAAAGGCATAGCACATCTGCATAAATGCGTGATTGGTTTCTGCGCCGCTTTTTCGCTCTACAATATAAATCCCAACCACGTGGTCGAGAGGAATTGTGAGAGGAACGGTGAGAGAGGACATGAAAAAAAAGCCGAACAATGTTTATGTTAGGAACGGATTTTAGACGATTTTCGTGTAACAAAAATGAGAGAATTTTTTGGCAATATAAATTTTTTTGATGAGGCATAAAAAGTGAACGAAAGTAAAGGAATAGAAAAGGAAATTTAAGGCATAACTGTTTTTTTAAAATCGATCAAAGTTAAGAGATATAAAGATTATCATGGATGGAGACAACAGAACAATATTCAGTGTACACAGCTATAAAAAAGAAATAGGCCAATATGTGTACATAAATACAGCACAGACAACAACAAAAAATATTGATAAACAGAAAAAAAATGAGGAAGGAAAGGAACGAGAGCTAAAGAGATGATGGAATAAATAATCGTTAAAATTTTAATACAATCACCATGCGTGCATATGAATGTGTATGAAATAAAGGATAAATCGCTGTCCCTGGCATGAACGATATGAAGAGGAAGATGGAAAGGAGCGTTAATAATTAAATTTCAATGATGTTGATTTAGTAGCAGTGGTGGTAACACCTTGCTGGTAAGTCACAACTGAAACAGCATACGGCATACTTACTTGCTTCCCTGGGGCGCTAGAGGGTCAATTGCCGCGCATAGGGAATGTCTGATGACAGTTTTATTGATATTAAGGACTCTAGCGTCCTTTTCAGCATATCCAATCCAGGATGTGCCTTCTGCCATCCACAAAGTCTGAAGTACTTATTATTATTATTATTATTTATTTTATTATATTTCTTTTCAAACAAAGCACTATGGGGCAAAATGAAAAAAAAAGGGACATTCACTTTGTTTTTGATTTTTTCGAATTACAGCTAGTGGGTATTATTTTCTTGTAGTACATATTGAAATAGACTTGCATGCCAAATTTCAGGTCATTTGGTGCTGTTTGGTCGATTCTGGAGCTGTTTAAAGTTGAAAAGTAGTGAAAAAACAGATTTTTTCACATCCTGTTTGACTCGGGAAATTCCATATTTAATTAAAAGATATTGAAAAACGGTTTTCGGTTCCTAATTGTACTATATAAGAGCTTTAATTTCATACTTTGGAAAGTTTATATATACTGGGTTTTAGTGGCAGGGCTTTAGAAAATGTATGAAAATACCAGGAAAAAAAGCTTCAGGCGACCGGAACTAACATTTTTAGGTCGATTTCCCCATACGGAGCTATACTAGCTTAAAGTACTTACTTTCTAGTTTTCAAAACCGTTAAAACCTTTACAATAAGTACTGGGGAGCAAAAGTTATTGCATTTTAAGTTTTGGACGAATTTTTTTCTCAAAACTAATATTTCTGAGATAAATTTAGAAAATATCGGTTGAAAATAGTTTTTTTATATTTTTGTATGCATTTAGCCATTTAAGAACGATTAGTGAAGAAATTTTTACAAAAAGTTCAAAATTCACCGAGATAGGGGTACATATGCTATTTGACGACTTGACCCTTTTTCTCATCACCCAAACTGCTATAACTTTTACATGACTAAATATTTTTCAGTTCTGTTTCTTGTTTAGTATAGCTTGTTATAATACCTTTCCAATAATATATAATACTTAATAGTTGGAAGTACTCTTGGTCGTGAAAACGGACCCTGTTTGTGACTGACCCTTTACAAAGAAATTTTAAAAAGTCATTTCTAAAACTACCATGAAAATAAATAATACAATGTTTTTGTATTTTTCATGTCAAAATATGATAATTATAAATCTCAAAACACAAAAAATCTCATTTTGTAAACTTTTGACAGCTTTAGGGGCCTTCATAGGTAATACTCAGGTAGTCTCTCAATTCTCAGATACTGAAACATTTTTTTATTGACTTTTTTTGATTGATATTGAATATTTACACTTATTTTGTGCAAAATATATCAATTTTAAAAAGTGTGGGTCAAAAAAAAGTGATTTTCGACTATTTTATTAAAAACAGGCTTGGGTAGGCCACATTTAAGGCACTCCAGTAGCTGCTATGATTAAGTTCTATACATGTATTATACATATTTATTAAGGTATTGAA